>NC_080736.1:3685000-3712500 GCF_019097595.1 Hemibagrus wyckioides | reverse complement strand
AGGAAGCCGCTTAAGGTAAGCGCTTTCACGCATGAAACTGCTGAAGAATGCTAAAGCTGACGCTTTCAGCAAAGAAAAGGTTTGGAGAAAAACAAAACCTACGCATACGAACGAGTCAGTAATCAAGGAAGTGTTGTATTGTATGGTACTGTACTGTATTGAATCAGCCAGATCAGAAGAGGATATGAGAACGTGTGAGTCTTTCACATGGAGTTTGACTCCAGTTTTTTTGTCATTTGGACAGAACAATCCTCTCACAGCAATCACTGTGAAATACTCCATTGATACGAGCATAAAAGATGATAGAAGATGAGCAAGAAAGCAACTTGCACCATGCTTATTACAACACATAGCTGTATATAGTGTATAACACTGCATATATACATACCGATCAGCTATTATGACCAACATTTTGACCAACTTCCTGATATTGTGTTGTTCCCCCTTTAGCTGCCAAAACAGCCCTGACCCGTTGAGGCATGGACTCTGCTAGATCCCTGAAGGTGTGTATCTGGCACTTAGATGTTAGCAGCAGATCCGTTAAGTCCTGTAAGTTGCGAGGTGAGGCCTTCATGTTTCAGACTTGTTTGTGCAGCTGGATTGGACTGAGTTCTGGGGAATTTGAAGGCAACACCTCAAACTCGTTGTTGTGGTCATCAAACCATTCCTGAAACATTTCTGCTTTGTGGCATGGAGCATTATCCTGCTGAAAGAGGACACAGCCATCAGGGAATATGAATGAACATGGTCTGCAACAATGCTTAAGTAGGTGGTACGTGCCTGATGAATAACATTCTCAGCAGTAAGAGGTGAAGTGAATAGGACTGATGATCTCCTCATCATGGCACCTGTTAGTGGGTGGGATATATTAGGCAGCAAGGGAACATTTTGTCCTCAAAGTTGATGTGTTAGAAGCAGGAAAAATGGACAAGTGTAAGGATTTGAGAGAGTTTGATGAAGGGCCAAATTGTGATGGCTAGACCACTGGATCAGAGCATCTCCAAAACTGCAGCTCTTGTGGGGTGTTCCCGGTCTGCAGTGGTCAGTATCTATCAAAAGTGGTCCAAGGAAGGAACAGTGGTGAACCAGCGACAGGGTCATGGACGGCCAAGGCTCATTGATGCACGTGGGGAGTGAAGGCTGGCCCGTGTGATCCGATCCAAGAGACGAGCTACTGTTGCTCAAATTGCTGAAGAAGTTAATGCTGGTTCTGATAGAGAGGTGTCAGAATCCACAATGCAGGACGGGTCAGGGCTGTTTTGGCAGCAAAAAGAGGACCAACACAATATTAGACAGGTGGGCAACCTTAAAGTAACTCGGCCATGAGTTGTATGGATTCATGCGTAAATAATGACTGCTTTAAGCACCATTTAGGCCAGGTTTTTTATTTAAACTCAATCAAACATGCTCTGTTAGAAAATATATTCCTTCAGATACTGAACTTTTTTCAGTTTTTTGAGGTTGCTCACATTTTTATGGCAACTTCGCTTTGAAGATTTTGCCATCTTGAAATGTTTTAAAGTGTAGATTACTTTCATAGTATACACTCATTCTCCAAGACACATTAATAAACTAATAAACACTGATCATTTCACTCTGTTTCTATTAATCACTCTCCATCTGTTTCTCTTCAAATCCCGCTGTGTCACTAGGACGTTGCTCTGGGCGGCCCGGACCCGAGACTCTGCTCCTTTTAAGAGCGAACAATTTATAATAATGATTTGTTTAATTCCTATTCTTTCTTGTAGAGTATGTTTGATTGAGTTAGAAATATGATTTAGCTCATGATTAAGTAAGTATTCATTCAGCTGCAGGGTTATTCATGCAGTCTTCTTAAACAGTCTTAAGTTAAAGAAGACTTCTTCTATCAAAAGTCAGCTGCCGTGTTTCCTCACTTTGGATGTTGACATAACAACACCTCAAGTGTTAACCACAAGTCAAGTGAAACAGAAGATTGTGTTATGACACTGTGGTGGTACGCCTGATTTGTGTTTGATTCTTATGACAAAGTCTTTACAGCTCGCTGCACGTCTGGCATGTCAGAGCTGCATGAACGGGGCAGATTTTAAAACAAAATCAAACCCGGGAATCATAAAATATGCACGATCTTGACGTGTCTGTTAGAAAAAATGTCATAATTTTCCATCAAGTATGGAATAAAACACATAATAGGAAAATAATCAAGAACAGCGTGGAGAGTTATGACTTATGATCCATCTGGATGTGGATTATTTTGCATAACAGCTTACCCTGAAGTGCTATCACTGAAATTATAGCAGCTTTTTGTATCGTGTGTCCAACAAAACCCCCCTGAAAACTCGAACTACTCGGTTCTGAAGATGTCAAAAAACCTAAAATTACACCTTTATCTCAAATGGTTTCAAAGCCTTGACACTGGAGACTCCTTTAATAATTGTTACATATATATAATGTATATTCATTATATACAAAATTGTCCATCCATCCATTTTCTATACCCACTTTA
The DNA here is from genome assembly GCF_019097595.1 of Hemibagrus wyckioides. Lineage (NCBI taxonomy): Eukaryota > Metazoa > Chordata > Actinopteri > Siluriformes > Bagridae > Hemibagrus > Hemibagrus wyckioides. Next base: position 3,710,015 of record NC_080736.1, on the reverse strand, counting down.
TTCCTAATTAGGGTCACGGGGATCTGCTGGAGCCTATCCCAGCACACATTGGATGAAAGGCAGTACACTCTGGACAGGTCACCAGTCCATCACAGGGCCATGCATATAGACAGACAACCACACACACTCACTCCTATGGACAATTTAAAATGACCAGTTAACCTAATGTACAGGTTTTTGGGCTGTGGGAGGAAACTGGAGTACCCAGAGTAAGCCCAATGGCCTCATGGGTCCTCAATGGGCCTCATGGGTTTAGGTTATAAATAGTAAAATGTTGCACTGGTTTGCTTACATAATACACACTGCGGTATTAATATGTGCTCATGTAAATCTGATAAGCATAAATATATCACAAAATGAAATGAAAATGAAATGAAACAGCCTTTATTTGTCACATATACATTACAGCACAGTGAAATTCTTTCTTCGCATATCCCATCCTTGGAGGTTGGGGTCAGAGCGCAGGGTCAGCCATGATACGGCGCCCCTGGAGCAGAGATGTCTGTTCAAATGCATTTTATGTGAAAAATCAGTTCAGATGTGAATTAGAGTGTACAGCTATGTAAGAAAATATTTATCTGAATTTCCCTCAGTTCTCATGAAGAGCTTATTCTCTATAAAATATAAAAGAATCAATGAGAAGTGCATATACTTCATATTTCTGAATAACTCCCTAGTGTGACCCTAGTGTGAACTACAACACTACTATGTCCTAATGGCATATGCAATCATATTGCAAAGGATGATGCAGATGGACGTCTAAGTGCTTGGGTTCATTTCGAAGGTGAGAAAATATAGACTAGTATTTAGACTAGCATTTTTTTGGTGTTGGTTTATCCTCCCAATCACAACCACACAGATTTTAGTCTGATTACTGATTAATACGTAACAGTTACCGAATATTTCTAGTGATGAACCTTTGTGTAGTTTGCTAGGAGTTGACAAATTGACTCCAAATGACCTGAAAATGTAATTATATAACTATAAATGTGATTTTAAATGTGATTATTATGGTGGCCGAGAAGTGCAGAACAAATAACAAATCCAAAAAAACAAAATAACAAATCAGAAAACAAAACAACAAATCAGAAAACACAATAACAAATTCAAAAACAAAACAAAGAATTCAAAAACGAAATAAACAAATCCAGAAACAAAATGAACAAATCCAGAAACTAAATAAACTCTGAAAAAACAATAACAAATCTGAAAACAAAATAAACAAACCTGGAAACAAAATGAACAAACCCGGAAACAAAATAAACTAATCCGGAAACAAAATACACAAACCCGGAAACAAAGTAAACAAACCTGGAAACAAAATAAACAAATCAGGAAACAAAATACACAAACCTGGAAACAAAATACACAAACCCGGAAACAAAATACACAAACCCGGAAACAAAATACACAAACCCGGAAACAAAATAAACAAACCCGGAAACAAAATAAACAAATCTGGAAACAAAATAAACAAACCCGGAAACAAAATAAACAAATCAGAAAACAAAAAAACAAATCCAAAAACACAGGAACAAATCCGAAAATAAAATAACAAATACAAAACAAAAAAAATGATAATAAAAAATCTGGAAACATAATAAAAAATTCAAAAACAAATCAGAAAACAAAATAACAAATTTAAAAGCAACATAAACAAATCCAAAAACAAAATGAAAAAAAAATAAAATAAAAAAAATAAAAATAAATAAATAAATAAATAAAAGAACAAATCCGAAAACATTTTGTTATTTTGTTCTGCACTTCTTAAATGATTTCCATGTTAGTAGGAAAATGAAGGAAAAACACAAAGATCAGAAATAGAAATAGCAAACAAGTTCCTCAAAAGCAATTCAACATAAAGATCAACAGTAAATGGAAACTCGAGCATCACATTCAACTCTCTCTCTCTCTCTCTCTCTCTCTCTCTCTCTCTCTCTCTCTCTCTCTATTTGCAGTGCTTTTCCGAAACTGGGTCTAGAACATATTACATGACGATATAAAACAAATATTTAGCTCACTGGCATTTGTCCTATCTTAGCCCCAATGATCCAACATTATCTCCTGACAAATTCATGGAAATGTGTCCGAGTGACCCGAAAGGTGATTGGGTTTCGTCTCATTTCACATCTCGTCTCAACTCGCTTGAACCTCAGTGACTTTCACGGTGTGTAAGTGTGAGACGACGTTAGCCACCAATAAAAACGGAAAGGGTGTTTTATTTCAAAATGTTTAGTAAGCATTACATAAATTCTGTCTGGAGCTTAGAATTCAGTTTTGCTTACTTGGCAACAAACAGAGCGCAATGAACCGTCAGGGCCTTGACCAGGCAGGCAGGAAGCAAACACTGACCGATCGACTGACCGATGTCACAGGTACATGGCTGGCAGTGGTGTGGAAGGTGATGCTGATGCAGGGTGTTTGATTTGGCCGTTGTATGTGTGTGTCTTTGTGTGAGTGGAGAAGGTATGTAGACTGGTGGTAATACTCGAGGAAAAGTCTAGACCTACATGACAGTGGGCGGCGTAGCAGGTAGCATAGCATAGAGCTCCATGGATCCTGGTTCAATCATGAGCACGTGGGTTTCTTCTGAGTTCTACATGTCTGAGTTGGTTTCTTCTGAGTTCTTCATGTCTGAGTTGGTTTCTTCTGAGTTCTTCATGTCTGAGTGGGCTTCTGAGTTCTTCATGACCGAGCAGGCTTCTTCTGAGTTCTTCATGTCCGAGTGGGTTGCTTTTGAGTTCTTCATGTCTGAGTGGGTTTCCTCTGAGTTTTTCATATCTGAGTGGGTTTACTCTGAGTTCTTTGTCAGCGTGGGCATCTTCTGAATTCTTCATATCTGAGTGGGTTTACTCTGAGTTCTTTATGTCAGCGTGGGCATCTTCTGAATTCTTCATGTCTGAGTGGGTTTACTCTGAGTTCTTTATGTCAGCGTGGGCATCTTCTGAATTCTTCATGTCTGAGTGGGTTTACTCTGAGTTCTTTATGTCAGCGTGGGCATCTTCTGAATTCTTCATGTCTGAGTGGGTTTACTCTGAGTTCTTTATGTCAGCGTGGGCATCTTCTGAATTCTTCATGTCTGAGTGGGTTTACTCTGAGTTCTTCATGTCAGCGTGGGCATCTTCTGAATTCTTCATATCTGAGTGGGTTTACTCTGAGTTCTTTATGTCAGCGTGGGCATCTTCTGAATTCTTCATATCTGAGTGGGTTTCCTCTGAGTTCTTTATGTCAGCGTGGGCATCTTCTGAATTCTTCATGTCTGAGTGGGTTTACTCTGAGTTCTTTATGTCAGCGTGGGCTTCTTCTGAGTTCTTCATGTCTGAGTGGGTTTCCTCTGAGTTCTTTATGTCAGCGTGGGCATCTTCTGAGTTCTTCATGTCTGAGTGGGTTTCCTCTGAGTTCTTCATGTCTGAGTGGGTTTCCTCTGAGTTCTTTATGTCAGCGTGGGCATCTTCTGAATTCTTCATGTCTGAGTGGGTTTCCTTTGAGTTCTTTATGTCAACGTGGGTTTCTTTTGAGTTCTTCATGTCCGAGTGGGTTTCTACTGAGTTCTTCATGTCCAAGTGGGTTTCTTCTGAGTTCTTCATGTCCAAGTGGGTTTCCTCTGAGTTTTTCATATCTGAGTGGGTTTCCTCTGAGTTCTTTATGTCAACGTGGGCTTCTTCTGAATTCTTCATGTCTGAGTGGGTTTCCTCTGAGTTCTTTATGTCAGCGTGGGCTTCTTCTGAGTTCTTCATGTCTGAGTGGGTTTTCTCTGAGTTCTTTATGTCAGCGTGGGCTTCTTCTGAGTTCTTCATGTCTGAGTGGGTTTCTTCTGAGTACTTCTGACCATTATTCTACCTCCTCACTAGATCAGTTTTGCTAAATTGCCCCATAGGTGTCAATGCGTATGTCCAGTGGTGCTGTTTGAAGGGCTGGTTTTCCTTTCAGACCCTTCCCCACACCCTGGATGGACTCCATCTCCTGAATATGAAACTGAGGAATGAGTTCAAAATGGTGTCCATGACCGTACGATTGACCCTCAAACAATCATAACCATCAGGACCAGAATGACGGAACAAACAGAGTCCAACTTTGGCTTGTTGCTGGAGCTTCAAAGGCAAAATTGATGTGACGACTTTAACAATGAAGCTTAATCAGCTTGCTGAATGTAATCAAAAGCAGACGAATGGTTTTATGGGTTTCAGTAAAGTTCAGGATGACACTATCAGATCCTTTATTTTTGGTGCTTGGACCACTAATAATGAAAAATAAAACATTCACCATTTTATACTTATTTAGCACAAGTCCTCTAGAGCCTCTGTTGACTGATTGGAGAGTTTTATGTAACCCGGTGCTGAATATTCTTCGACATCCTTGTTCTCGTCCCATATCAGGAAGGTGAACGTGATCTGCTGAACTCTTACATCATGATATTAATCGATAAGCTCTGGCTTGTTGAGAGACATGAACTGAAAACAAATAATTAGGGAAAAAAAAAAAGTCAGCTATTCCCGTCCTTCCTCTTTAGGAGGCTGGACATGGCCTGACCTCTATATTTGTTGAGTCTGAGTGCCAAAGCAAAAGGTCAACTAAGACCAAACAGTTAATCTAGCCACCCCTCCTATCTGTATAAGGCGGGAGGTCAAGGTAGGGTGGGGTGTCAGCCTCATGTGTTTGCTCATTGGTTGAGGCCTGCACTCGGCTCGCCTATCGTGTGAGCTCTCTGGGCAGATATCCAGTGTCGGTCTCTAGAGATGTCTCTGATATTCACTTATTCCTCTAGCTGGAGACCAGCTGCTGCACGCAACATGTTTTAGACGTTATCTGAGAGCAGGATAGCTCCTGCACCAGCAGATTGAGAGAACTCCAACAGAAGACGGAAGAGAAGGAAATGTAGAGGTTGATTCTATTTACCAAAGATCCTTGTTGTATAGAAAAATGAGATTAAAATAAAAGTCTCTCTGGAGAAGGGCGTTTGCTAAATGCTAGGGGGATGTGGTTAAGTTGGACTACTGATCAAATCACATGTCCACCAATCTACCACTGCTGGGGCCCTGAAGAAGATCCTTAACCCTCAGTTGTATCAAATGAAATAAAAAATATAAGGTGCTCTGGATAAGGGTGTCTGCCAAATGCTGTAAATATACTTCGTAATCTACATTGAGGAGTGAAATAGGCCTAAAGGAGGCACATTTCAAGTGACCTTTCTTGTATATTACCAAAATCATTGCATTGGAGAAGGAGTCTGGGAAACATCTCTCCACCCTGGACTGATCAAGCACTTCCATTAAAACATGGCACCAGCAAATCTTCACCTAGAGATTTGTTAGATGAATAGCTTTGATCAGCTCAAGAGCAGAGAAAACCTACTCCTGTTAAGATGTACAGGAGACGTGTCCTACCTTGGACATGAAAGGATTTGTTTACAAGCAGATCTCAAGCCTGGGGACACGAAAATGAGGTAGAATAACGTTACATGTTTGTGTAGCTTGTTGTTACACAGCTACAGCGTGGAATATTATGTATCATGTTTGGAGCTAAACTGCTTTTCATTACGAGGGATTAGGATCGTACATGCTAAGCACATGACAGAGCCAGTCATTGTGATCATGCCGATTAATCATAAGGGTGGATGAACAGGGTGACGGCTACAGTTAAGGTTAATTCAAGTCTGGGTAAATACACTAAAAGGCAGGAATCCTGTAGGAAAGCTTTATTTAAGATAAGAAAGATAAGAGATAACTTTACTGTCATTGAGATATACATTAGGATGGAATGTTTAACTCTAACCCTTATGAAAGGAATTCAATTCAAGATGTTAAAGTATATTGAAGTGTATATATAGCACATAACAAAGCCATTAGAGGACAAAAGTCAAGTAACTGTGTCTCTTCGATCATTTCTGTTCGAAGGCAAGCGTGACCTGGAGATAGAAAGACAGCGTATTGCTAATTTTGTAAGGCATGAGACATTTTTTCCTGTTCCTGTTTGTACTCTGACTGATGTGGGTGAAACAGTGCAACTGAGGGGTGTGTGATTTCAAATCTGTCAGCACAATGGGACTCTTGAATCCACATCGGTTTGACACGAAAGGCCAAAGAAATGATTGTTTCCTGACTTCAAACGAAAGCGTTAGGCCATTTCTTACAACAACGCTTTTATAGGCAGACTCTGTGTACGTCATTTCAGCCCACTTCAGCAAAACTTTCTATTAAATAAATATAATGGAATGAATTGTTTGGTGCACAATGGCTAAGAACAAAAAAAAAGGCCCGGCTGTAGCTACTAAACATGAATTAGACGGTCAATGTGGATAAAACGTTGCCTAATTAATATAAACGATAAAAACGTCTCGTAAAAACCGATCCGTTGAATTTATTTGTGGCCCAGAAACAAGGAGATAACTGCAGGGAATGGGATATTCATGCTAACAGCTGGATCGTTAAAGTTAATTGTGTCTTACAAAAAAATAGAAGAAAGCATCTAGAAATATGTGTGCATGTATAAACAGCTGATTAACCCTTTTCAGCAGGATTTCATTCTGGTATCCTGTTCTGCTAGAAGAATGGAAATAGTCAGTCTGCCTGTTGGCTTTCAGTGTTTTTCCCTCTGTTGGAGAACCTTACACAGAATTTTACTGGTTGAAGATGAAATCTGAGCTGCTTTTTTAGATGAACAAGCAACTTGGAGCATCTCAGAGAGCAGAAATGGGTTTGATATCAACGCTTACTTTGAAGAACCGGAACTTTTCTATGAATAAATTGCTCCTAGTAGGCTAGGGGAAAAACAGAAATCCTTCTGAAACACTACAAATTCCTGAGTGTCTACTTTCATATGAGCTTCATATTAACCTCCACTGTGGACTGGAACATGATGAAGACACTCAATCATTTGATATCAACATTTACTTTAAAGATTTATGTGGAAAAAATAATGGTTTTTTTTTTGTAACTTGCTCCTAGTAAGCTAGGGAAAAACAGAAAAACATTCTACAAAATATTTTAGAAATATTATATATATATATATATATATATATATATATATATATATATATATATATATATATTTAAAACAAAATCTTGAAATATATGATGAAAAAGATTTATAGAAACATGAACACCATGAGACCAAGTGTGACACCATGAGATCAACGAAAACATTTGTTAAAGCCTCTGGTTTAAATGCTATGTGTTAGATGTGTGCACGCCCGCAGAATATCGTTTTCTGGAACCTTCTGGTTATTTTCTGAAGGCGAAACGTTTATTATTAGGATCTAAATCAGATGTATTCATTTATAACTTTTTCCACTCGGGTTCCATTTTCCCGGGATTTGGAGAAGCCCCAGACCTCTCAATTTTTTATCATTCTTGGTTCACATTCTTTGTTTCTTTGTTGACAGAAAGTGACAGCGCTGCCTCAATTATTTATTTTTATTTAGTCTTCATTTTTCGCAAGAAAAGCATATGTCAAGCGCTGTGAGGATGAAGAAAGTATGAAATGGTGAAAAGGGGGCGGAGCTTCCAGACAGGGTCAGTTAATAACGTCGATCAGCTCTTTCATTAGTTTTATTATGTAAAAAAAGAGAAAGATCTCTCTCTGTATTTTGGATTCTTGGGATATTAGAAACATGTGTACACAATCAGATGTCCGGTGATTGTAAACATGGGAGTGCAGGTGCATGATGGGAAGTGGAGCCCAGTGTCCTGAAACGAATATTTGACCGACTTCAGCAAAATCCTCTGCTGATCTTGTTAGCGACTCACACTGCATGCTATTTATTCCTTTTTAATACACTGTGTTCGATATATATCCAGTCTTTCCAGTCATATTCCAATATTTTCATAGCCTTTTTTAAGGATTTCCCTGAAGAGAGGAACGATGGAAGGCCGAGGATCGATTCCATCGCTCTATGTTTAAGTAGATTTCCTTTGAATTGAGCTAAACTCGAAGGACTCTGAGGCGTGGAGCTGATCCTGGATCTGTGCCGTTTCTCAGAAGAAAAAACCTTTGGCCAGGACGATTTAAGAGCAACCCGATCTCAGAGTTTTATGCGGAAATTTCTGGCATTCTTACTTGATTTCGTTGGATTTTTACACGGATAACGGTCTAAGAAAAGCCATAAACCGCTAAGCCTACTCCTAATCTGAAACCTAATCAAAATGATTCTTTATAATAATACTACTACTACTACTACTACTACTACTACTACTACTACTAATAATAATAATTATTATTATTTTATTTATTTATTTAAAAAATATTATTTATTTATTTATTTTTTAATTAAATTTCCATGAGTTAGTTCTGTCCAGTCACATTGTCAATCAAGCAACGATGAAAACGATCTGAGAATTATCCATAAAAAGCCATTTCTCTCCTGAAAGTATTAATACATCAGCATGAAGGTTTCCGTGGCTTCTAAATAAATTCCTGATGTGCCTACAGCATGTCATCCAAACACCAAGTTCCACCCCACCATAACTCAAAAGAAAAAAGACAGTGTTTTATTTTGTCTTGAGATCCGAATTGTTATTAACAGGAATATTTCATCAGCTTCTCTCCAGAACAGACGAGCAGCAGTTTACTTCCTGCGTTCTCGTACACAATCGCAACAACGACACTCGGTTATGCAAAACCTCCATGGCTCTACTGAAACCCCTAGACCTTTTCACATTAGCATGATTCGATTCTGATTAAGTTCTGGAAACGGCCCGGGGTTACGCAGAAACCGCCGAAGGTGTCGGGTTTCGTCAAGAATCCTCAAGCTTGTTGATTTTTTTGATTCTCTATGTCAAAAAAAAAGGGATTTTTTCCATCTGTCCACACAAAGCAGGAGACTTCACAATCTGGACATGGTGAATGCATGGCTGTAATTTGCATTGTTCTCCGCGCTGATCCCCAACGAACCTGAAAAAAAAAAACAAGCTGCACACTAAAAAATCTCAAGCAAACAGAACCAGATGACCCGGGCCACCCCTCATGCCTGTTCTGGCCTGGCTGCGTGGCCTGGAGATAAAACAGCGTGGAAATCTGTAAATTTACATGAAGTCATTTTGCATCTTCGATCCAAAAAAAACGTTCCGGCTTTACGATTCCGCTGTTAAAAGCCGTGAAGCGGGATACGAGCTCTAGAACAATAACAACAACATACGTCACTGTTTTTAAGGGTGGAGTCTGAAACGTCAGATTCGATCGCGAGAGCTGTTGATATTCGGTTTCAGTTTTGCGACATAAGAGTGTTCTCAGATTTCTGAATAATGAGAGCATTTCAGAGGCACTTTACTAAAGGGTAGCGTTCATAGAGCTTAATGACAATTGACATACATTGCCTTAGATATTATTCATAAACATAAAAATCCCCTTTATACTCACTTTACTTCTCTATTTGTAGTGTCTAATTTTTTCCAGCTGATTTGGTTCTACTTCTATGTTCATATCAGGTTATAATCCATTCATATAGTTGGTTTAAGTGCATAGTATTCATAGAGCTTCATGACAACTGACATAAACCTACTGAAATGTTTGTAAATGGTTATTCTAACAGGATTATTGCTAGAAAAACAGACAAAAGCCATAATGTGTTTCTGAAATGTTTAAGGCTATTATAATGCCTTATTATTATTATCATCATTATTATTGGTGGAAATCTGGAACTGAATAAGAACAGTGCAATTTGCCTTATGAATGGATTATAACATGATATGAACATAGCAGCTGTTTTGGTAACATGTTCTATTTCTATGTTCATATCAAGTTATAATCCATTCATAAGGCAAGTAATGCTGTTCATAGACGGTTTCAGGTTTGCGACATATGTAACGTAAGAGAGTTCTTGTATTTCTGAATAATAAGAGCATTTCAGAAGCACTTTATTGAAGGGTAGCATTCATAAAGCTTCATGACTGCTGACATAAATCTACATAGATGTTTATAAATGGTTATTCCAACAGGATTATTGCTAGAAAAACAGACAAAAGCCATAATGTGTTACTGAAATGCTTTATTATTATTATTATTATTATTATTATTATTATTATTATTATTATTATTATTATTATTATCATTATTATTATTATTATTATTATTATCATTATTATCATTATCATTATTATTATTATCATTATTATTATTTGTGAAAATCTGAAACTGAATACGAACAGTGCAGTTTGCGTTATGAATGGATTATAACACTCATACATTGCCTTAGATATATTCATAAACTTAAAAAGCCCCTTTATGCTCACTTTACTTTTGTTTTTGCAGTGATATCATTATTTTTTGCAGCTATTTTGGTAGCACATTCTATTTCTTCGTTCATGTCTGGTTATAATTCATTCATAAGGCAAATTACGCTGTCCATAGACAGTTTCAGGTTTGCGACATACATAATGTAAGAGTGTTCTCGTATTTCTGATTAACAAGCGCCTGAAACATTTCAGAAACACTTGACTTAGTGTTCTTAGCTACATGATTTTATAACGGCTGACATAAGCCTACATAAATGTACTAAGTATTGGTTTACTGCAACAGGATTACTTCCTGAAGAATGTTTTTGCCAGTTTATCAAGAGGCGTACTATGCTGTAGGTTAGAAGATCATAACAGACATAATACAATACTTTACATAACCGTGTCATAGCATTGCCTTTGGCAATCATATCGGTGACATAAAAACTAATAACATTTATACATTATACACAAGAGCTGTATATAGCAGCAATAAGAGTGGAATCCTATGCAAGGATTGCATCTCTCTCTCTCTCTCTCTGTGTCTCTTTTTTTCTCTCTCTCTTTGTCTGCCTCTGTCTCTCTCTCTCTCTCTCTCTCTCTCTCTCTCAAACAGTATAACTTTAAAACAGTAGGTTTTATGTAAATGTATGAAGATGATCACCTAGTAAATGTTTTCCTCAGCTGTCATAAAGTGCTTATGGAGGTGTTATGTAGCTCTATAAACAATATCCTGAAATACAATAGAAGCATGATTTCCGTAATAAGAAATCTCTGCATATTGTTTTTGTACTGATTTTCTTTCTTTCTTTCTTTCTTTCTTTCTTTCTTTCTTTCTTTCTTTCTTTCTTTCTTTCTTTCTTTCTTTCTTTCTTTCTTTCTTTCTTTCTTTCTTTCTTTCAGTTGTGTTGCCAACACCTTCCATTAGAATGTTCATATCATGTTATAATCCATTCACAAGCTATTATGCACATTGTTACAATCTTTATGAAAATGCTTTACACTTTACACCTATTACCAGTCTTTGTTCTGAATTGTTAACATGATTTCATTGTGAGTAGTGTCTCTAAAGTGTCTGTTATGACACTTATTAGATCATAGTTTATGAGAAGGTGCTATAATGCATTATAAGTACTACATCTGATCTAGATGCATACCGTTATGCCTTTTCATAAATAATTATAGCAATGCTTATAATGCATTACGAATGCATTATAAGAGAAACGCTGCTTCCGAAATAAAACAAGAACGCTTTCTACGTAGTTTAAATGTAACGACTTGCTATAATGCATTCGTAATGCATTATAGCAAGTCGTTACATTTAAACTACGTAGAAAGCGTTCTTGTTTTTTTTCGGAAACAGCGTTTCTCTTTGAAGCTTAATAACAGGTCTTAAGCCCGTATTCTGTCTTCCCACCTCTCGTATGGCTCGGGTCACGTGATGCGGATCATGGGTCTGTCCCAGCGTTCAGTCCCATAGAGGGCCTCAATGTAGGAAACCTCCCCATCACTCCCTAAAGGACTTTATCATGTGTGCTCCATCCTCCCTCTGTCATGCTAACAGAGTTGCAGCTGGCTGTGTGCACGTGTGTGTGTGTGTGTGTGTGTGTGTGTGTGTGTATGAGAGAGGCCTGAACAGGGTAAGAACACACAACGGCACTCAGTGGTGCCAAAACAAATTGATCAAAATCCAAAAAACTCTTATCCTGTGTAGCAGGAAGAAAACAATACTGACAGATTAGATCCAGTAAAACAATGCTAGAGAGAGAGAGAGAGAGATGCAGAGAGAGACAGAGAGAGAGACAGATAGAGACAGAGAGAGATAGAGAAAAAGAGACAGAGAAAGAGAGACAGAGAGACAAAAAGACAGAGAGAGAGACAGAAAAAGAGAGACAGAAAGAGAGACAGACAGAGAGAGAGAGAGACAGAGAGAGAGACAGACAGAGAGACAGACAGAGAGAGACAGACAGAGAGAGTCCATTTTTCTGACCACACCCACATAATAATACACCAAAAAATAATATTTTTCCCTAAACTCCAGTTTGTAACACGAACTTGTTTTTCAGGTGGAAAATTTTGACGTGTCAGAACACGCAGCTTTATGACCCAGTGACAGTTATTCAAGTGTGTGTGTGTGTGTGTGTGTGTGTGTGTATCTATAAATAGCTGAGTAGAATCAGTGTGTACTTCAGCTGTTTTTGCCTTTTTTAAGATAGAAAAGTCTTTAACAGCTTTCTCTGTGTTCAGATGAATCACATGAGTCAGTTCTATAGAAATAAATGATCAAGGAACGGTGTGAACACTCATCTATTCTCTAATTCTAATCTTAACTCATACGTTTTACTGCAGGTTTTTACTTAAAGTGCGTTTGCTTTTTATCTCTTTAGAGTTACATTTAATGTCATTGATCATCAGAGGGACAAGATTCCACCTGGTGAAGTTTATCAGACAAATAATTAGCTTGTGATGTTCCTAAGAAACGTCTGAAGGTCCTTGGAAACTTTCTTGTAGTGTGACGGAGCACTGAGGCTGGAGACTCCTTCCACTCCTTTATCTCCAATGGTATGTAACAGCAGATTAATTATATGTCGTTGAATGTTTCTTTTTTGTATATATCTTTATGAAATAACATGTTTTTTATGTTTGATTAATTTGTTATTATATATTTGTTTGCTTTTCTCACTGTCTCTGTCTTAATCCGGTTATGTATTTATTTTTTATTGTTTATTTTTGTTGTATTTTTTATTATATATTTTATTGTACCCTATATACATTGTACTGTATGTGTAAAGTGAATCAAATGAAATTGCAAACGTTTATTGGATTTCTTTTGATTTATTCAATGCAAGTGTGTGTGTGTGTGTGTGTGTGTGTGTTTTGTATATTCTTTTATAATGTGTAACTCTCTCTCTCTCTCTCTCTCTCTCTCTCTCTCATAATCATTTTACAGTAAAACCAGAAAGTATAAACTCCTCTTTCTTGATGAATTTCCTGAGCTGGGAAACTTGTTGAAGCTCTGTGAGTAAGCACCTACACCCGAGACTCCTTCAATCGAAACTATTTTCCAGAAAAAATCCACTATTGTTAGTCCTAGATATTGTTAGTCCCACCAAGTCCCTGTGTGTGAACCGTTGGTTGCTATAGAAACAATGCTGTGCATTAACAACATAAACCTTTCTGTACAGTTCTATAGAGATGACACACGTGTACCCATCCGGACCGATGGGATTCGAGCGCTCTGCTACAATCAGGGTTGAACTGACCTTTGCGTGTTGTTTCGCATCCTTCTTTTTTTTCTGCCCTCTACCCCACAAACACTGAGCAGTCATACCCAGGCTCAAGCACTGAGCTGTGCAAATCCGGCATTTCTTTAAACACACACACACACACACGCTAAGAGACTCAGACTGAGTGATTAATGCTAGGCCTTTTATGTAACACTGATTGTAATGAACAACACAAGGCACATGGGCTGTAAGAGGATACTGAGAGGCACACCAAACACACACACACACACACACACACACAGCAAGATGCTGCTTTCTGTTTTGATAGACGACCGAGTGTATCTATAGAAGGGAGACGAAGAAGCGGATACACTCTCCCCTACATGCACGGCTCCGATCATGAGACCTACTGCTGCTTTTTCTCTCTCTCTCTCTCTCTCTCTCTCTGTCTCTCTCTTTTTCTTCAGTAGTCGTGAAAGAGGAACTCTTGACCACTTCCCAGTGAGACAGGCCATGTTGTGCTGATTCACATGTGCTCTCCTCGCAAAAAAATAAAAACCCTCTTCCACCCACGAACTCTGCGTGACTTTGATAAGGAGAAGGAAAAAAAGAAAAAACAAAACATCAACACATCAAATGACAAAAATTAGCAGGGTTACTAAGGTCAGAGTTACAGATACAACACAAACAAAGCACTGGAAACGAATCCTTGACGAAAGTGGTTAGGGTCATCAATCTATGTACATAAATATATATGAAGCTACATAGCAAAGGCTTTGAGAACTTTCGAGAAGATGAAGGGAGACATGCTGGTGATGATGGTAGAGAAAGAATGTCAGGACACACAATCAAAAATGACTGTTTCGTTATTTTCCGTAATTTTTGGGATCCAAAAATCCAGTAAAAGAATGCTACAGAGAGAGAGAGAGAGAGAGAGAGAGAGAGAGAGAGAGAGAGAGAGATAGAGGGAGAGATAGAGGGAGAGAGAGAGAGGGCAGAGACAGAGACAGAGAGACACAGGGGGAGAAACAGAGAGAGACAGTGAGAGAGACACAGAGAGAGACACAGAGAGAGAAACAGAGAGAGACAGAGAGAGAGACACAGAGACACACAGAGAGACACACACAGAGAGCATCAGAGAGAGAGAGAGAGAGAGAGAGAGAGAGAGAGAGAGAGACAGAGAGAAACAGAGAGAGAAACAGAGAGAGAGAGACAGTGAGAGAGACAGTGAGAGAGACAAAGAGAGAGAGACAGAGAGACACAGAGAGAGAAACATAGGGAGAGACACAGAGAGAGACAGAGAGACACAGAGAGCAACAGAGAGAGAGAGACAGAGAGAGAGAGACAGAGAGAGAAACATAGAGAGAGGCACAGAGAGCAACAGAGAGAGAGAGACAGAGAGAGAGACAGAGAGAGAAACATAGAGAGAGACACAGAGAGAGACAGAGACAGAGAGAGCTGGAAACGTACACGAATCCTTCACGAAAGTGGTTAGTGCCATCAATCTATAGACAACAATATCTATGAAGCTACATAGCAAAGGTTTTGAGAACTTTCTAGAAGATGCTGAAAGACACGCTGGTGATGATGGTAGAGAAAGAACCAGCTTGTAATTAATAAAGTGCTCGGGGATGTCCCGTGGAGTCACTACTACCACCCTGAAGCTGATTATTTCAGCATGTTACGGAACTTTTATACGTCAGGACCCACAAATAAAAATGCCTGTTTCATTTCAGATGACTTTCTCAATACGTCCGTAATTTTTAGGACCGCGCTTTTATTATTATGAGCTCCGAGATTAGGGAATGTTGACTTGTTACCCAGAAACCTGTTAGTCATACTAATAGCTAGCTATTTATCCTAGTGCTAGTGCTGAAAAATAACAGTTTTGTTTGTTATGAGCTCATCTGTTAGAAATGAACGGCTGAGAAAATGACGATGCAAGTTTCCGGAAACTTGGGTTGAACTCTTAACACGATAGACTAGCAAAACTAGCACTCAGTTACTAGTACTTGATTAGCGAGCTAGTTATTCAGGATGGTAATCGGACGTGTGATACGTTTCTGCTTCCATGCTATCAACGGTTCTGGTGTAATGAAGATAAATTAAATAAATACTTGAGCTTTTATTTTCGTCGTTTAGCCATTTCTTAATAGCTAGTTCTAGAGTATTCTCTCTCTCTCTCTCTCCCTCTCTCTCTGTTATTCGCAACTTCCTCATTGCTAATGCTGTAATAAAAAAAATCTGCATTAGAGAGCAACATGGTATACATGTAGGCTTTACGAAGGTTTGCAAATGCAGCCACTAATGCCTAGAAAAAGTAGATAGAAAACAAACAACAAACACCTATACACTACTGATAAAATACAGGCATGACTGCTTATATGGTTCTATAAGGCAGTATAAGCTGTTATAAGGTTAGATCTGTTCATTTTGTATCTGCTTATAGCTACATTTAACGTTAAAGGGTTAAATGAACAGCTGTTAACAACAAGGGTTAAAGAGCAGCTGTAAAGAGTCATCCCTTTACCAAATCTCTCTCTCTCTCTCTCTCTCTCTCAATTCAATTTCAATTTCAATATCAGTAAGCTTTATTGGCATGACCATATACATGTACAGTATTGCTATATAACAAACACATTAATGAGAACACTGAGTCTCCAGGAACATAAATATAATAGAATATAAATAAATATAATTATTAAGGTCTTAAGACAAACAGGGCTGTGTGTGTGTGTGTGTGTGTGTTTGGGTGGGTCACTCACTGTCCCTCAGGTTGTGGTAGGCAGATACTTACTGTCCTACTAGAACGCAGATCTCCTTCCTCTCCCCCAACAGGATGGGCAGTTGGTCAGTGTTGGTCAGGAGGGAGAACTGGGGATGGGTTAACTGAAATATATTTGATGTAGATGTTGGAATTTTTGACATTCTGTCAGGAAGTGCAGCTCTGTCTCCACTGTGTTGCTGTTGCACTGTGTACACTCTCTCTGCTCTGTAGGGAGCCATGATTTCTTATAGCGACCCGTCTCCATGGCCAGTGTGTCTGTACATGGTTCTGTGCTGGTGGTCAGTCACTGTGCTCAGGTATTCAGCTACAGTGTACTGTCGGTTTAGGGCCAGATAGCACTGCATTTTACTTTGTGCTTGTGTGTGTGTGTTTCCCAGTGTGTGTTGTTGTTGTGTTATAAGGTCTGATTGTTCTTGTGTGCAGCTGCTCCTGATGTAGAAGTGTGTTAATGTGTGTTGGTGAGCTGAGGGTCAGGACCAGCCGGGTGAGGACACTCTTCTCTCTGCTCAGCTCTTGGCACTGCAGGGCTTTGTTGTGATAGCTCTGAGGGTCACTGTGTTTTAGGTGGAGATGATATTTGATGGATCTTTTCTGAATTTGGAGCAGCAGTGGGACTCGGCCTGATTCGGCTCGGCAGCCGGTGTTTGTGGTGTTCCTGTGGATTTGTAGAATAGATTTACAAAATTGTGTGTGAATGAATTCAGCTGGGTGTTTATCCCATTGTGTAAAGTTTTGGTGTGTCAGTGGTCCCCAGACCTCACTCCCATACAGCAGAATAGGTTTGATTATTGATTGGAATAATCTGAGCCAGATTGGAATTGGGATGTGAATCTGAATTTGTTTTTTTTTAATTGTGTAAAACGCCCTGTATGCTTTCTCGGTCAGCTCATTCACTGCTGGACTGAAACTTCAGAACCAGTTTGAGTTCCAGAACTGTGGAACTCAGTTTCAGTCCTAAGTAATTGTACACTTTGCAGTTTTCTATTTTGTGTCTTCCTATGGTGAACTGCGTTGTGTTTTCATGACATCTGGCTCTTTTTTGAAAGATAATAGTTTTGGTCTTTTTGAGGTTGACTGTCAGGGCCCAGGTTCTGCTGTAGACCCTGAACACTCTCTCTCGATTGTTGATAAGCAGCTTGTTATGCTATGTTAAAGTACAATTTCTCAAAATGTCCTAAGAGGGAAAAATCACCAGCTCAACTATTACAAATGTTTTTAAATTTATCAATTATCAACACCTTCTGACCAATCAAAATCCATTCATCTATTTTCTATACCCACTTTATTCCTAATTAGGGTCACAGGGGTACACCCTGGACAGGTCACCAGTCCATCACAGGGCCACACATGTAGACAGACAACCACTCACGGGCAGTTTAGAATTACTAATCAACCTGATGTACATATTATCGGACTGTGGGAGGAAACTGGAATACACCCATGCAGGCATGGGGAGAACATGCAAACTCCACCCCTGCCTGTTCGAACCCGGGATTCGTGCTGCAGTCATCTTAGGAAACCACTGATGATCATTTATAACTGCTTATAATATGCGTTATTAAAACGCGGAAAAACATCCCGAAAAACCAGAAACGCTAAGATTCAAGGTGTCTGATGAATCAGGGACATTAAAAATAAATAAATAGAAAATGAGTCAAGGACATATGTTGTAAGTGATTAAAAAAATTAAAAACAAAGTATTTTTAAAAGAAAACATTTTCCCCAAACACTGTGTACACTGCAGGTATCCAGCAACCAGCAGCACACTGATGTCAGCCCGAGAAGCAGGATCTTGTCATTAAACTGTCAAAACCTGCGAGATAAACACCGTGTTTATGGGAGAGGCTCTGAGTTTTAATTAAAAGCTGGGAGAGGGCAAATCTACAGAGACAAACAGAACAGAAACCTTCATTTAAAGCATGTCTAATATCATAATGACCCTATACATGCAATTCTGTTCTATAGAAGAGAAAATTTTACTGTATGCTAAGAGTTCAGAAGTACGTGCCCAACTGTTGCTGCTATACGGCTTGATTCCTGCTTTTCACTTTACTTAAAACCTGCATAGAGCATTCATAAAGGCTCGTAAGATATGTTGTACTGAACTAAGATTTTATACATATATATGTATAAAGCAATACTCACAGTGTACAATGTGCAATTGTGTTATAATTATGATTTAAAGACAATTTGCAAAATGGTATATGTTATAAGGCATTATAACATGTCATTCAGACATAACACTGTTGCCTGTGTTATAATGCATTACAAGCATCATTACATATCTACATTGTAAACATGTCTGGAATAAGAAATGATTATATTTATTATTATACTGTATTATAATTATTAATATGCTCTAAGTGTGTTGTGCATGTTATAATAACAACTTAAGAGCATCTATAAAAGTTTATGCTATGCATTATAGTGATTTATGTATCTATATAACATTATAAATACATCTACTGTATGAAATATAATTACACAATGCAAAGCATTGTGAAAAATACATGGGACTAATGTGATTATGTCAAGAAGTCATGCTTTGTTAGTGTTATGCATGTTAATAAAGCTACTTATGAGCATGTATAAATGTTTACCTTATGCATTATTGTGTCATATGTATGTATATAACATTATAAACACTGTATCTACTGTATAAGTCATACATTATACAATTCATATTATTATCATTATAAAAATAATTATGAAATTATGAAAAATATTTGGGATTGGTGTGACTGTCATTAAGTCATGCTTTGTTAGTGTTATGCATGTTTATAAAGCTACTTATGAGCATAAATGCTTATAATCTGCATATATGCATTATATTGCAATATGTATGGCTATAACATGTTGGAAATTCATTTTCAATGCATCCATAATATATACATTCATAATAATTGCATTCATCTTAGTAAACACTTATGAACATTTATAAATGCTTATATAATATGCATTATGTTGCAAAATGTATGGATTTAACGTTAGAAACGTATCTATAATACATCTATAACATATACATGCATAATAATTATTGTGTCTCTGTTACTAAAACCAGTTATGATCCAGTTATAAGTGCTAAGCAGCTTATGATATGCATTATAATGCAAGGTGTGTGGATATAACATGTTATAAATGCATCAATAAGGCATACACAATATAACATAATATAACTACATTTAACATTAGTAACAGCAATTATGTGATGTATAACAGGTTATATAACTTATTATAAACGGACTATGTAAGCTGAACTAAGAAATGAAATGCATATAAGATGCAAAGTCATGCAGGATGTCATAAATGCATCTATAATGCATTATAATTGCAGCATTTAACATTCGTGAGTGCAGTGTTCTTATAAATATATATTCTAATAGGATATATTACACCTGAAATGATGATGTCATACACTCATGCTTTGTAATGCTATGTATGCATTTATACAGTCTGTGCTTCTAGGCATTATTAGGCATTATGTATGCATGAAGGAGGTTACAAATGCATCCATACTGCTTAATAATTACAACAATAGCATTGCAATGGCATTGTGAACAGATATAATGGACTATGCAAGCTGAACTATGAATGCATGGGGACATGTGCATATAAGATATCATAAATGCATCTATAATGCATTATAATTGCAGCATTTAACCTTTGTGACTGCAGTGTTTTTATGAAAAGATATCATAATGTAATTTAATCTGACATTGTGAAGTCATGCAGTCACACTGTGTAATGTTATGCATGCATTTATACAGCATGTGCTGCTAGGCATTATAATGCATAATGTATGCATATAAGATGTTATAAATGCATTCATAATGCATAATTAATAATTAATAATTACAATGATAGTGTTGTTATGAGAAGATATCATAATGGACTATGGAAGCTGAACTATGAATGCAGGGGAGCAGGTGCATAAATGCATATAAGTTGTATAATGCATTATTATTGCCACATTTAACATTTATAACTACAGTGTTCCTATGCAACCATTTATACAGCCTCTGCTGCTAGGCATTGTAAGACATTATGTATGCATATAGGAGGTAATAAATGCATTAATAACTCTTAATAATTACAATGATAGTGTTGTTATGAACAGATATTATAATGGACAATGGAAGCTGAACTATGAATGCAGTAGAGCATATGCAAATAAGATGTCATAAATGCTTATAATACATTATAAGGTATTATGTACAGCATATAATGCATAAAATGCAGGATGCATGTGCATATAAGATGAGATAAATGCATATAATGCATTATAAGGCATTATAAGACATTATGTACAGCATATAATGCGTATAATGCAGGATGCATGTGCATATAAGATGTCATAAATGCATTATAAGGCATTATAAGACATTATGTACAGTATATAATGCATATAATGCAGGATGCATGTGCATATAAGATGTCATAAATGCATATAATGCATTATAAGGCATCATGTACAGCATATAATGCATGTAATGCAGGATGCATTTTTCTGGCTCATGAGTGCAGGTAGCTCAGAGCTGTACCATGTCTGGATTTAAAGTTTCGGGAAGTTTCCTCGGGGTAAAATGTTCAAATCAGCCGTTATGTTATGTTTTGATTCTACAACAAATTTACTGTAAAGTTTTTTTCTTGAAAGAGTGTAAAGATAAAGAGCATAAAAAGCTTTTTTTTGTCACCGTTCTATATTTACTTCATACTGTTACATAACCATTCGTTAGAAAGGAACATAATGCAAAGTCATGTGTTTTTATTGATCGTGGAACTCTGACTTTTACATAAAGAAGACCTGAGAGAAAAAGAGAGCGAGTAACTGATTTGTCATTTTTTTCTTTTTTTCTTTTTTTTGCGACACCGGCAATTACAACTGACTCTCCATGTTTTGAAACCGTTGCATGTTGCCACTCTCAGCTTTAGGTGATTTTGAAACTTGTTGGTCTTTAAACGGCCGCTTACTTATTGATGTTTGTGGTTTTTAAAGTTCTGCAAAAGTCAAAGTGCCGTTTACGGGACGGCAGGAGGTAACGAACTCAGAGACGACCTGGACGTCACAACAGACAAAAAGCAAAAAAAAAAAAAAAAAAGAAAGTGTGCAGCCTGTTCTGCTAGGCATTATAAGGCATTATGTATGCATAGAGGAGGTTATAAATGCATCCATAACACTTACAATAGCATTGCAGTGTTGTTATGAACAGATATTATAATGGACTATGGAAGCTGAACTATGAATGCAGAAGGCATGTGCATATAATATAAGATGTCATAAATGTATCTATAATGCATTATAATGGCATCAGATAACATTTAGTGACTGCAGTGTTGTTATGAACAGATATTACAATGGACTATGGAAGCTGAACTATGAATGCATGTGCATATAAGATGTCATAAATGTATCTATAATGCATTATAATGGCATCATATAACATTTAGTGACTGCAGTGTTGTTATGAACAGATATTATAATGGACTATGGAAGCTGAACTATGAATGCAGGAGGCATGTGCATATAATATAAGATGTCATAAGTGTATCTATAATGCATTATAATGGCATCAGATAACATTTAGTGACTGCAGTGTTCTATGAACAGATATTACAATGGACTATGGAAGCTGGACTATGAATGCATGTGCATATAAGATGTCATAATGTATTATAATTGTAGTATTTAACATGCTATATGCTTTGTATGTTATGCATGCATTTATACAGCCTGTGCTGCCAGGTATTATAAGGCATTATGGCTGCATATAGGAAGTTATAAATGCATTAATAATGCTTAATAATTACAACGATAGCATTGCAATGTTGTTATGAACAGATATTATAATGGACTATAGAAGCTGAACTATGAATGCATCTATAATGCATTTATGCATTAAATGTCATAAATGCATATAAGGTGTATAATGCATTATAATCGCCGATTTTAACATTTGTAACTGCAGTTACAACCTGAAAGTCACAAAAGACAAAAAAAACAAAATAATTTTTAAATTCAAATAAATTAAAATATATATTAAATATTTTAATAAAATAAAAACATGACTAATAATAATAATAATAATAATAATAATAATAATAATAATAATAATAATAATAATAATAATAATTAAATTGATAATTCGTCAGACAGGTTTGTGTAACATGACAGTAATTGAATGTTCATGAAAGGTTGTTTGTAAGGAAGTGTAGAGAATACATTTCCCTAGAACTCTCCTGACGTAATGATATTTTCGGTAATTGACGCTCTGAGGTGGTGTTTTTTGGCACAAAATCTTGTGACACAAACCTGTATATAATACACCAGGGTTTATATGGAGGATCAGGTTTATTTCTAATTTGTAAACAGAGCTGAGGACAAGTCAGGGCAGCTCAGACTAGGCATATGAGAAATGCTGCCTTATAACAACACGAGCCAGAAGTTTGCACCGAAGGGAAAGAGAATGGCGCTGCGTGTAAAGTCAAAGTTCTCAGACTTTTGATTACTCCTTTGATTAGCATGCATTAGCGCTCGAAACGATGTTTTAATGAACAGCTTTTAAATCATCGTTAGCTTACTCCTGGATCCTGGATTAGATCTTTTAGGGTCGTTCGTTTAGATCGTATTTGACGGACCGTTAAGGGTTTGTTAGCGTTAATTGAGAGTGTAAAGCAGGCGTGTCAAAATGACTTTAAGCAAATGTGTCATATTATGTTTGGTAACGAGTCACATGGGCAGGAGAGAAAAAAAACAAGAAGAAAGTTTATTAAACCGAACCATCATATATTTGTTGCTTAATTGGTCTGAAATAAAATGTAAAATATTTTTAAAATATATTTTATTATTATTATTATTATTATTATTATTACTATTATTATTATTCTTTTTTAATTTTTTGTTACATTTTTTTTTTTTTATTTAATTTTATATACACTTTCTTGAACGCTAGAAGCATTCATAAGGTCATAATGCATGCTACATAACATATATAAGTCCAGTATTTTTAAATGCCTTTATAATTATAAATATAGTTATAAATATAAGATTGATGACTGAAACTATTCCCCTGAACAGATATAATACCAGTTTATGTAACTTGTATGAAGTTATAATAATGCCTGTTCCTCTTGTGCATGACACTGGAACATAGCATCTATAAAGGCTTATGCCATGCCTTGTGCTTTATAACGTTAAAACGCAGCTAAGTGCAACATTAAAACTTAGACACTTCAGTAATGCTAACCCACTTCAATAATGCTATGACTTACGCTACACATCGTACATCATTATGAATGCTGTATAATGTGCACTTATAACGCATTATACACTATGTAAAATGTGTACTTATGGTATGAAGAGACATAAATAACAGCCTACATAAGCAGAATATTTTGAAATGAGGAACATAGAAAACTGAAATATGAGGATATGTTAATACTGAAGTGGGCGTGTGTGTGTGTGTTTCCAAGGAAAAAACAAAGGTTGTGACTCCTTTAAGCCAGTCAGCTTGCTAATGTCAAATTTTAGCTTGCTAATGAAGAAATTTAGCTTGCTAATGAAAAATCATGTGTCATTCGTACATTTTTCTGAAGTTCGTTTGTTACCGTGGAAACACTCTTCCCCGAACACAGCTAAAGCTCTTTCACACACCACCCTGCAGGAAACATGTAGCTCTTTAACACCAGCCGATTATCGACGTGTCATTAAGATCGCTGCTGCGATCTCTCCGTCCTTTTCCGTGTCCTGTTTCTCCTGTGCGCTTTTCCTGTATTGTATGTGGTGTTATAATGTGTGAAATTGTTCTTTTATGCGAAACCGCTTGTGCCGCCGTCTCGACTCCCTGGAAGAAGAGATCCGGTATCTCAGTGGGACTTTCCTGGCTGAGAAAAGGATGAATAAAATAAAAAAAGAACATCTCTGAGTTTGTTGATCTAAAGCATTTGGGTGTCCAATCTTTCTTCAAAGTGGGCCAGATTAGAGGGAATCAAATTTCTCAAGAACACATATATGCGCGCACACACACACACACACACACGGATCAGGACGCCTCACAAGGTGCTACCCGGGTGAATGAGAAACACCGCGAGCGTGGCTGCTCGGTTTACGTTTCATTTAGGTTTCACAAAATAACAATCAAAACAGGAGACAGAGTTTTCCAGGGTCAAACCGTCGAGAAACTGGATCGGAATTTTGAAAACAAAGCACACTTAAATGAACAAGACTTCGCGAGAGGGAAATAAAGAAACAGCTAAACAGATCCAGTAAGTGCTAACACAATACAGGTGCAAAAAAACAATAGCATGGGGAAACACCAAACCGTGTACACACACACCCAAGCTCCTGCAGTGCCGTAGGAACCAAGGAATCCAACCACAGGGTTCTGCTTTTCATGACTTACAGTATATGTAATATTATTAGCATATCTATGAATACGATGATGCAGGATTATTATATACGTGATTATTTCATGAGTATGTCTTTGCCGGGATGAGAAAATAAAAGAGGGATAAAAATAGAATAGAAACTTATGTGATATTCTGATAAAACAGATTTCACTAGGAGCTTTCCTGAGAAACCAAAAATGACAGATTAAGACATTTTGTGTTCCCCTCGAGCCTGCTGAATCATTTCCATGATGCTGCATGTAAATGTCCGAATGGTTTGAACGATCTCTTGATTGGACGGTTGCAGGGTTTTGCAGACATTTTCCATGTTTTTGTGTTATTTTTAAATACCTCATGAATACACAGGAAATATACATCAATATGCATCAATATACAGAACCAAATTC
>NC_080736.1:3670000-3680000 GCF_019097595.1 Hemibagrus wyckioides | reverse complement strand
ATATTCACAGAACTCTGAACACAGAACTCCCGACACCTTCCTCCACCCATTCCAACCTTCCTGCACTCGCTTCTTTACCTCTTTCCCAAACTCTCCATTACTCTGGACTGTTGAAAAAACACTATTAAAATACAAAAAAAATATTCTGACTCCATAAACACTGGCTTTTAACGCCTAAAACTGACCTAATAATTAGTTATTAAAACAAACTGATGTCACTCTTTCACAAACACATCGAGTGAGGCATGTTCCTAAGATTCTGTAAACTGTTGAAATAAAAAAATCGACACTCTGTAAAATCTCAGATCTCTCTTATTCCTTTCCGCCTGAAATCGACGTGAAAACATGCGACTTTCCGCTCTTCATCTGCGCTCCGAGATGGAAAACCTCCAGCTGGCCGAGCGGAACGACGTCTCATTACAACCCGACGACGAGGTTTGAGAGAGTTTGATTATTAAAGCAGTAATTCTGTCAGCGAGTCTTCTCGTGCAAACAGACAGTCGCTGGATGCCAAAAGCTCACGTCTTGTCCTGACACAGCATTCCGTCTGTTCAGGAATTGTCTCGTGTGTCCAAATGGCTGTTAATAACGGATCTGGAAACTGATCCATCAAACAGTTAGAGGCTTACGGATGATTATTTTGTGTTTGTAACACAAAGTCTCAATGTCGGTCTGTTTAGAGAAGAATTCAGTTATAGAACTCAGGCCTTCAGAGTTTACAGTCTAGTTTACGTTTACGGTTTATTAGAAGAATTTTTGTGGTACAGTGGAACCTCTGCATATGAATTTAATCGGTTCTGGGGGCGAGTTCTTAAGGTGAAAATTTGTAATGCGGAACTAATTTTCTCATAAGAAATAATGTAAATGCAGATAATCCGTTCCAGCCGCCCAGAAATATGAGCGATATTCCCAATATGAAGTGTATATAAACTGTAAGGCTGCTTACAAAGAACTGACCCAAGCCAAGCATTCCATGTCAAGGCTCCTCACAGGAAGTCGTGCCACCAAGCTTGGGCTAAAAATAGAACAGACCGCCCACACCACCAATCTGTCAACAAAAAAACACCCGAAAAATCACCTAGCTTTTGAATGAATGCTGAAGCTAACGTTGGTATCGTGGGTCGACTCTTTACAACAGCTTTCACTGACTGAACAAAAAATCATAAAATTTGTAAGCTCGCTTCTCTTGGCCTTTCACTCACGCTAACAAGTTTTGAAAGGGTCCCGGACGTACACTCAACTTAGCTGGCGTTCGGTTCGTTCGTTCCTATGCCGAAAATGCTTCGTATGTCGATGCTAATTTTTTGAAAAATTGTAATTCTTAAGGTGGAAATTTGTAAGGGAGGGAATTCGTATGCCAAGGTTCCACTGTATAACATCATCACCCAGTTATCTTTCAGCTCTGGACATCAAAATAAGCAAAACTTGAATCAACCAACCAACCAACCAATCAATCAATCAGTCCAGCATTTAAAATAATTTAGAACAATTCTTGAATCTGATTGGTCAGAAATTATGTGCACAACAGGTTTATATCAACAGAGCTGTTCTCCATTAAAATCCTTTATTTGTTTGTTTCTATAGCAACAGCTCCTATCCAGGGACATCTACACCAAGTTTAAATTTAAGACTAATAAATAACAGATTAAAAAAAAAGAAAAACATATAGTCATTGCTGTGGTGAACTATGTATTTATTTAACGTTTCTCGCTTGTCAGCGCTTTGGAATAGTCACTGTGCCATGCCCTGTCTTCAGGACGGAGGAGTTTATGGGTTTTGGGTTTCTTGGAAATCCAACAAGCTGCATTTTTTAAGTGAGAGTAAGAGAGAGAGAGAGAGAGAGAGATGTAAGTGAGGTAACGAATGTTGCTGTAATGTAAGTGATAACATGAATGAACTTGTTTCATCAACATTCCAACAACATTAAACCATTAAAATATGCAGTGTGTTGTTCGTTGTTCCTAAATAATGTTTTACATGAACAATAAATAATGGAATATTTCATTATATAATCTGGAATTCTCTTTATGGATGTCCTGTAAACACACACCCCGTCCATCTGCTCGTTACAGCCAATCACGAGGCAGTAGCATAATTCATAATATTATGCAGATACAAGTCAAGATCTTTAGGTGATGTTCACATCGTACATCAGAATGAAGAAGAAGTCATGTACAGTGGAACCTCGGCATATGAGTTTCATTGGTTCTGGAGGTGAGTTCTTAAGGTGAAGATTTGTATTGTGAAACTAATTTTCCCATAAGAAATAATGTAAATGCAGATAATCCGTTCCAGCTGCCCAAAAATATGAGCGATATTCCCAGTAGGAAGCGTATGTAAACTGTATGGCTGCTCACAAAGAACTGACCCAAGCCAAGCATTCCATGTCAAGGCTCCTCACAGGAAGTCGTACCACCAAGCTTGGGCTAAAAATAGAACAGACCGCCCACACCACCAATCTGTCAACAAAAAAACACCTGAAAAATCACCTAGCTTTTGAACAAATGCTGAAGGAGACGTTGGTATCGTGGGTCAACTCTTTCCTCACAGCGTTGGTTGAGTGACAAAATAGCCAGTAACACTGTACTAACTCATATAATCACTCTTTACATCCATGGTCAGCAGGAAAGCCTCTCAACATGCACAGAACATCTAACCATCATTTATGTTTATGGCATTTGTCACAAATATTGGGAACACCAGAGGCCTGAAATTGAAAACAAGAGGCTAATGGTTGTCAAACCAGAGATAATGGGAAATGAAAAAGCTATAATCTGTAGATAATGGAATATAGAATATGTAGAAAAATCTGCATGATGAAACAGTATATATTGAGTATGTACTGATTTTTTTGGCATAATTCATAATTCAAATATGCATGAAAAAAAGACCAGGTGAATTTTTTGGTCAGTTTGGGTGATTCTGTGGCTGTGATACCCCCAGATACCTGTTCTTAGCCGATAGGAGAGGAACCTGATGTGGTCTTCTGCTGTTGGATTTCAATCACCTGGTGTGGGATGTGGTAGTTTAGTAGTTAAGGTGTTGGACTTTTGTGAGTTTGCATCCCAGGTCCATTAAGCTCCCACTGCTGGACCCCGGAGCAAGGCCCTTAATGCTCAACACCTTAACCACTAAGCTATGACATCCTACATCGGATGGCTGAACTCCATCAGCAGAAGACCACATCAGGTTCCTATCCTGTTGGATAAGAACAGAAATCTGGAGGTATCACGGCCACAGAATCACCCAAACTGGACAAGAAAAATGACCTGGTCTTTATTTTTCATGAATGTACAGGTGTTCCTGTATACTGTATGTTTAGCCAGTAGACATGGCTTTCATAAAGATGCCGGTTTTCTCTGTAAGTCGTTTGAATGACAGCTTGACACCAATGGCGAGAAATAAAATTCACACGAAGCGATTACTGAAGACTTTCCAGTTTTTCTCACCGTCACAGTTATTACTCACTCACTCATCAGCTTTTCATTTACAGTTCACTCCTTCACTCCCATTTGACATCCCATCAACACACATGATACCAGTGAATGTTAAAAACAAACAAACAAAGTGTAATCAATTAATTGCCCTCAATGCACTGTGACATGATGACATGACATGAGTAGGGTTATTATAGAACGTGCCACTTGGATAAAATCCAGCATGAAGAATTTCAAAAGGTTGTGAAAATCACACCTGTGATGGTTTCAGGTTTAGTCACACTGCCCACGCTCAGGTGGAACTCAACTTCCCGAAAGTGCTGCACTCATGAAAAGGAAAAGTGTCACATGCCAAGCAACCTGCTGGTAAACCGGCTCACGGTTCATGACGTGTCGTTCTTCAGAAGTCGGAAGCTGAACCGGATTTCAGGAACAATCTGGCCTGAGGATGCTGCGTGTGTGTTAATGAACTGCAATAAAATTCCTCCAGGCGTTTAATAGAAACATGTGAGAAAGAAAAAATCTTAGAAAGATGACAAACAGAAGAGGAGCTGGGGTGAGGAGGAAGAAAAGGAGAGAAGAAAACAGAAGAGAAGAGAAGAGAAGAGAAGAGAAGAGAAGAGAAGAGAAGAGAAGAGAAGAAATGAGATGAAAGGATAAGAGAGGAGAAGAGAAGAGAAGAGAAGAGAAGAGAAGAGAAGAGAAGAGAAGAGAAGAGAAGAGAGTGAAAAGAAGAAAGGTAGAGGACAACAAAGGATATGTGAGGGGAGGAGAGATGAGGAGAGGAAAAGAAAGGAGAAGAGAAGAGAAGAGAAGAGAAGAGAAGAGAAGAGAAGAGAAGAGAAGAGAAGAGAAGAGAAGAGAAGAGAAGAAATGAGATGAAAGGATAAGAGAGGAGAAGAGAAGAGAGGAGAAGAGAAGAGAAGAGAAGAGAAGAGAAGAAATGAGATGAAAGGATAAGAGAGGAGAAGAGAAGAGAAGAGAAGAGAGTGAAAAGAAGAAAGGTAGAGGACAACAAAGGATATGTGAGGGGAGGAGAGATGAGGAGAGGAAAAGAAAGGAGAAGAGAAGAGAAGAGAAGAGAAGAGAAGAGAAGAGAAGAGAAGAGAAGAAATGAGATGAAAGGATAAGAGAGGAGAAGAGAAGAGAAGAGAAGAGAAGAGAAGAAATGAGATGAAAGGATAAGAGAGGAGAAGAGAAGAGAAGAGAAGAGAAGAGAAGAGAAGAGAAGAGAAGAGAAGAGAAAAGGGTGGAAGGAAGAAGAGGGGAAAAGAGGAGAAGAAAGGAAATAAGAGTAGAAAAAAGAAGAGGGGAAGAGAAGAGAAAAGATGAGACGAGAAGAAAGGAGAAGAGAGGAGAGGAGAGTAAAGGAAAGGAAAGAAAATGAGAGGGGATAATAGGAGAGGGGATAATAGGAGAGGGGATAAGAGGAGAGGGGATAAGAAGAGAAGAGAAGAGAAGAGAAGAGAAGAGAAGAGAAGAGAAGAGAAGAGAAGAGAAGAGAAGAGAAGAGAAGAGAAGAGAAGAGAAGAGATGATAGAGGAGAGGAGCAATAAAATGTTAGCGTGGTGAACGGAGAGAAAGCTAGATAAATGGAGCAGAGATAAAAGGATAGAGCAGAAATGAGACGAGAAAAAGGGAAAGTAAAAGAGAACCAAGATAATGTATGAAAGGAGTGAAAATGAGAGAAGAATAGCTGACAGGAGAATAAATAAGATGCGAGAGGAAACACCGAAATAAGAAGAGGCCCGAGGAGGAGAGAGAGGAGTTGAGAAGAGAGAAGAAGAGAGCAGAGGAAGACAAATGAAAGAGAGAAGAAATGGTAAAGAGAAGAGAAGACGAGAAGAGAAGGGAAGTTTTGTGGTGTCGAACCTGTTCCTTGTTGAAATGAGGAAACGATTTATTCGATGCTCTCGCTGCAGCCGTGACGGTTAACATCACTAACAAGCGGCTGTATTAAAACAAGCGCCTGACTGTGTGATGAGGAGGATGTGCTATTTTAATTCACTTTTACTTTCAATGATTAAGTGAAGTCCAGGCAGGACACTAAAACACTTTTGCTTCTCCCGTCAGACTTTATAACGCATTATAAGACATTAATAAGGCGTATACAGTATTTCTATCTGGCGCTATACGATGCAAATTTAGAAAATATTGTGCAGATTATTAGGAATAGATACCGAGTGATTAAACTGGTTTTTCTTTCTATGAAAGGGAAGTAAGGCAGAAAAAAATGTGTGTGTGTGTGTGTGTGAAACAGATAGAGATCATTCGATACACAGAGATACGGAAGCAGTGCAATAAACAATTTCTTATCAAGATTTGAGTGGAAGGTGTCGTGTTCGGAGTCACACACACTCACACACACACACTCACACACATACACACACACACACACACACACATGTCTGAAAAAAAAGAAGAAAATATCTTATAATTATTTTGGAATTTTTTCTCTCCTCGAGATTGATTTGTTGTTATTTAGCGCCGCGTGTTTACACACAGTAAAGTGATTCTTTGGTGGAAATTTTTGTCATAGTTGTTGACTCCATCCCACATCTGCTGACACTCAGTGTGTGTATGTGTGTGTGTGTGTGTATGTGTGTTGGAGGTGGGGGGGGGTGACCACAGTGTGGAAGAAGTCACACTGTTTTTCTAACCGAAAGCTTTCTCAGCTTTGGAGCTACGCCCTACGCTACAGAGCCACTGAGGTGACGGTGGTTATGTAGTTTTTCTTTCTTTTTCTTGATAAACTGCGACCTCAAATTAATTTCCACAGCGCTGTCGAATTCTTGGGAGCAAAAACGACCCATTCACTGTCACTCCTCGGACAGCACCGGAG
Source organism: Hemibagrus wyckioides (assembly GCF_019097595.1). Classification (NCBI taxonomy): domain Eukaryota; kingdom Metazoa; phylum Chordata; class Actinopteri; order Siluriformes; family Bagridae; genus Hemibagrus; species Hemibagrus wyckioides. The sequence goes on along the minus strand of NC_080736.1, from coordinate 3,673,721 downwards.
CCTGTATTCGGGAAATGGGAACGGGATGTTTTCAATCAGTGTTAGTAAAGAAACGAATGATCTTACTGGTTGAAAATGAAATCTGAGCTGCTTTTTAGATTACCAAGCACTTGGAGCATCTCAGAGAGCAGAAATGCGGTTGATATCAACATTTATCTGTGAAGATACAAGCATTTCTGTGTGATAATAACATATATCATAGTAGGCTAGGGGAAAAACAGAACTCCTTCTGAAACACAACAAATTCTTAAAGCCCTGAGTGTCCGCTTTACATATTGACCACCACTGTGGAGTGGAACATGGTGAAGACACTCAATCATCAACATGGACTCCTTCTGGAAGTTTGCCATAATCGCTTAAGATTAGAAGAAAGGGCAGAGAGAAGAGAGGGAACTACTGTTTACAGCTGCTATAACATGAAATATAACTATATATAAATGGATAAAAGCTTGACATGGTATTCGTTACCAATCAGCAAGCTACTATGTGTGTGTAGAATCAGTAACACACTTCCAACCTGGATCATGTTACCGCTTACTTGGCTTTCTCATGAATTCTCTAGTGACTCATGAAAAGGGTGAAGCCATCGGTGTTGTGACAAAGCAGCTTCCTGCGTCACGTTAAGCAAGCGTATATATATATATATATATATATATATATATATATATATATATATATATATATATATATATATATATATATATATATGATTACAAAGACGGGAGCTTTTAATCCGGTGTGTTTGATTCCTGACATTAACTATAATTAGCAGCTATGCGTCAATAAAACATGATAAACATGAAAATAACACGATGTCAGTTCAGTTGAGACATAAAATTATTTAAAAATGTAAAAATAAAATATTTAAAAAAAATATTTTTTTGGATTTCAGATTAAACAAGGCACCACAGACTATTAAAATTATTTTTTAAAGCTAAAATTTGACTAATATTTTTTCTTGTAAACATTATACATCAATATTAGATTTTTTCTTTAAAAAAATCTATATATTGTTTATTTGGATATAATTTATTCATTTTATTTATTATTTGAATTTATTAATTTATTAATTTTATTTTTTGGATATAATGTATTTATTTTATTTCATTTTTTAAAAACATTATTCATTTATTGATTTTATTTTTGGGATATAATTTGTTTATTTTATTATTATTTTTTTTTATTTATTCATTTATTGATTTTATTTTATTTTTTTTGCATTAAAATTTTTATTCAAAACACTCAAGCTCAAATGATTGATTGTTTATTATGCACAAAAATTCAAACAACAATTGGAATTTCCTTGTTAATCACACTACTGTTGTTGTTATTATTTAATGTAATTTGTTTGAAATTAAAACTAACCGCATACTTTAAGCTACTTTCCTAGGCATCGTTGCGTTCGATCAAGCGGATGTTCCTCCTTTGTAAGAAGGAAACGAGTCATTTAGACAAAAGTATGTAAACAATAGGTTCCCAGGAAAGACTGAAATATTTGGTGCGAATCGTTGCGACATCTAAAGACGTGAGTACACCAGCTACTCTCCAGTACAAGCTATATTTTAGGAAATAATCAGGCAAAAGGCATGTCCCAAATCACATACTCATGCACTATTTGATTTCATTATGTAATAAATAATGTCAGTAGTGTTCACAATGAAAACACCAAGCAGAAGAAGAAGAAGAAGAAGAAGAAGAAGTGCACTTCAAATACCTGAATGATTTACTTACTTAACAAAAAAACAGTAAGTGTGAACCATTAGACACTTCATGCAGTCTACATTTGCAGCTTTGCGTATGTAGAGGAAAGGGGGTGGGGCTACCAGACGTTGCCTGCCGGACGAGAACAAAAATTTCAAGATGGCCAACGGCACTCAGGTGGACGATATGTCTTACGAACGTCTTTTAAAATAGCTCATGTTATGTGATGCAAGAATTTAAAAAATTACTGTATTCGCCGTGCTGAAGCCACTGGAATGGCGTCACGTGCATCACGTGCTTTCTACGTTGTTCTGTCTGAGACTAAATAATGAAACGAACCCTTCTGACGTTCAGATGCTAGACGCTAGTGTATATAGCGTAAGTGTGTAGTGTGTAGTAAGTCATTTGGGACACATCTTGAGTCTTATGTAGTTATCAGGAGTTTACACTTCTCAAAAACATAACTAGCAAACTTCGGGATATTGTTGGAGGAAAATAATGGACTGTGGGGTGGAGCCTGAGTTCTGGACGTGATTATATGCGACACATTACAGATTTTTAATAGTGCCTTTAATCGATGTGACGCAAACAGCACTGCAGCTATAGGCAGAAATGATGGTCACATGATCACTGATTGGGTTCAAGCAGCTTCCTGGCTGATCCAGAGCAGGGCACACCTTAGGACATTGGACCACTGATCAGTAGGTTGTAAGGTCAAATCCCTGAAGAGACAGTGAGGAGCTGGGGCTTGGGAGACATAAAACTGAGAGGAGATCCAGAGAGTAGACTTATATAGACATCAGATTGCAATAAACACACAAAAATGGACATTTGTTGCCTCAAGACACATTGTAACTTGGTGATTAAGGTGTTGGACCACTCATCAGAAGGTTGTGAGGTCAAATCTCTGAGGAAACAGCAAGGAGCTGGGGCTTGGGAGACATGAAACTGTGTGGATATTTAGAGAGTTGGCCACTTTAAAACGTATATAGACGTCAGATTGCATTAAACACACAAAATATGAACATTTGTTGCCTCATGGCACATTGTAGGACATTGGACCACTGATCAGAAGGTTGTAAGGTCAAATCCCTGAGGAGACAGCAAGGAGCTTGGGCTTGGGAGATATTAAACTGAGAGGAGATCTAGAGAGTCTGCCACTTTAGACTTGTATATAGATGTCAGATTGCAATAAACACACAAAAAATGGACATTTGTTGCCCCAGATCATGTTGGATCACAGCTCAGAAGATTGTGAGATCAAATCCCAGGTCCACCAAGTGTCCACCTCTGGGCCCTTGGGGAAGGCCCTTAACCCTAGATTGCTCAGTTTAGGCATAAAATGAGTCAAAAAATGTAAGTTGCTCTGGATAAGGGTGGTTGCCAAGCACCATGGAGTAAATGTTCAGCATTCAATATATATTTGATGCTGAAATATTGATCATTTTTCCCCATCTTTTAATTCAATTCAATCCAATTCAATTCAATTTTATTTGTATTGCACTTTTAACAATGGACATTGTCTCAAAGCAGCTTTACAGAACATAAGAAAAATAGTACAAAAGCTCAAGATTAATATTAGTCAATAAGCTCAAGATTAGCACCTGAAAACTGGCTTCCGCTACTAGGCTACGTATGACTTCTGCCCTGCTTGCTAAAATCTCAGTTTTTAAGAGAACTTGACTTGATGTTTTGTCTTCACCTGAGAGGAGATTATATTTATTATAAAGTCAACAGGTTATAGCTAGTCGTAAGCAGCTAGCAATTTAGCATGTTCCAGCTTAATATTTCTTCCTCTAAGAAAATAGTTAGCTAGTTTTTTTCCTCTCAGCCACATGGATTAGCAGAATGAAGATAGCCGACTGAACCTTTAACGAATAATTAGCATTCATTTCCGCAGTTTTCCATCTGAGAAACTTTGGATCGTTCTTTGTGGTACCTGGTGGTCTGGAGGGGGTGTGCTTGACATTGCTAAGCACTTGTTGTGCTGTGACACAAACAAACAAACAAACAAACAAAC
>NC_080736.1:3650000-3665000 GCF_019097595.1 Hemibagrus wyckioides | reverse complement strand
AAAAACATTGTGTGGACATTTATATACTTTGTCCTGTTTGTTTTAAATCAGGTTTTGAGCTTGAAAGAAATTAAAAAATACCCTTCTTTAAACTCTGCCTTAGGTTTTGGATTTTTGCTGCAGGAAACACCGATATTTTATTCATAACTTCCTGGAAATTGTACATTTTTTGACTTAAAACTTTAATGGGGGTGGGGGCGGGGCTTTTTCGGGGGGTGGTTTGCGGTTTTGGAGGGGGGGACAAACTTTTGCACTCATTTGTATATTATTCATTAAGACTTTCCTTCCTTCAATCCCTCAGGATCCATACTGCACTTACAGTACTGTACATAAACCCTTCATAGCCACTGAATTAAACCTACATAAGCATTTAAGAGGAAGCTTTCTTTAAAAAAACAAAACAAAAAAAACCAGGTGTCATACGACACTCATAAAGGATAAATTAGTTTTTTTTTTTATCCCAATTTGAGATCTGTTAAATGACATAAGGATGTGTTATAACATTTGGCTGGTTCAGGTTCTGACAGCTGACCCAGATCATTGGGAAGTCATGGTCACATGACACACCACGCTGATTAATATCAGATCTCTGTTATGACTGTGTCGTAGCACTGCCCTACATTTCAACAACATTCTTAGAAATAAACAAATCATGATATTAAACTAGAAAGTATAAGCTATACCCTATGTCACTTGGTCATTACAGGAGCATGGCATGAGTAGGAGTGTTTAAAAAAAAAGTCTTAACTTGACTATGTCAAGGCTGTGAAGCTGAATAAACATGAAGAGAAAGAGTGTAAAGGTACAAAACCAGAGCCGAAATACAACTTTATATCAACCCTGACATCACATTTTGAGTACACACACACACACACACACACACACACAAAATCAGAACTGAAACATACCTTTATATCAACCCTGACATCACATTTTGAGCAGACACACATGTACAGACACACACACACACACACACACACAGACACACAGAGACACACACACACACACACACACACACACACACACACACACACAGAGACACACAGAGACACAGACACACACACCTACAGACACACCCACATGCACACACACAAACACATCCAGACACATGCACAGATACACAGACAGACACACACTCACAGAGACACAGACACACACACACAGAGAAACAGAGACACACACACACACACAGACACATGCAGAGACACACAGAGACAAACAGAGACACACACACACAGACAGACAGACAGACACACACACCTTTCCTCACTCCAGCACTAATCCTTATTAAACACTCTCTCTCTCTCTCTCTCTCTCTCACACACACACACACACACTCATGTATTCCTCTCTCTTTCATTTCTCTCTCTCTCATTCCTCTCTCTCACCATCTCTCTCTCTCTGGACTTAAACATTAACCACCTATTGTGATAAGCCACCAGGAGGTTTTAAAGAGAGAGAGAGAGAGAGAGAGAGAGAGAAGTCCAAAGGTAGTGTGTGTAAGATAAGTGTTAACTAGCTCTCAGGGAAGACACTTGATGATTGGCTCTAACACTAAACCCAAGAGTTAAAGAATTAACACGACCTTTAACTCTTTATGTGCTCATGAAGACCACTCTGGGGTTTGGGCTCCATATTTACTGAAAAATGAAATCTCACGGTTATGTAAAGTCTCTTTAAATGATTCTGAAGGGGTTGAGTGTTTAATTTCCTAATTATTTATAAAAGAATTGTTTTATTTATTTATTTTATTTTTATTTTGCTGTTAAAAGACAAAATCCTGTTTATTTTTTGCTCATGGTTATGTTTTAAATATTTAATAAGAGGGAAAGCTGTCATTCTGATTGATAGGGACTGATATAATGAAGCTGAAAATGAAAATAAACAAAAATAAATAAAAAAACATTTATATTAAATTATGTTAGTTTTTTTCAATTGAGAAAATAATAGAATTTTCTTCTATTAAAATGTTTAGGTTTAGAATTTTTCAGTGTGATTATTTTTTTAGTTTTTTTTAAAAGGTTTTTTATTTAAGAAAAGAGAGAGAAAATACAGTTCTACAGCACAGATGAAGGAAATTAAATATAACTAGAATCTAATTTGTCATCTTTTTTTAATTTAATTTTCAGAAACACCGTGCACTCGGTGTTCAGAGTGATCAGAGCATCTCCAAAACTGCAGCTCTTGTGGGGTGTCCCCGGTCTGCAGTGGTCAGTATCTATCAAAAGTGGTCCAAAGAAGGAACAGTGGTGAACTGGTGACAGGGTCATGGGCGGTCAAGGCTCATTGATGCTTGTGGGGAGTGAAGGCTGACCCATGTGATCCGATCCAACAGACGAGCTACTGTTGCTCAAATTGCTGAAGAAGTTAATGCTGGTTCTGATAGAAAGGGGTCAGAATACATAGTGCAGGACGGGTCAGGGCTGTTTTGGCAGCAAAAAGGGAATCAACACAATATTAGGCAGGTGGTCATAATGTTATGCTTGATCGGTGTCAGTACATACATTTAATACATTTTTTTGAGCTGTGGTAGCTCAAGTAGTCAAGGCTGTGGGTCGTTGACCAGAAGATCAGGGTTCAAGCCCCAGCATTGCCAAGCTGCCACCATTGGGCCCTTGAGTAAGGCCCCCAACCATCTCTGCTCCAGGGGTGCTGCATCATGGCTGACCATGATGCAACCCCAAAGGATGGGATATGTGAAGAATGAATTTCACTGTGCTGTAATGTATATGTGACAAATAAAGACAACTTAACTCAATAAAACTAAATGCGGTTGATTTTATACAGGAAAACTTTGCAAGGCGTCTCCAGTTTCAGTTCAAACAAAATGAACAAAGCAAGAATTTTTACAGAACAAGGCACGAAAAACACGACCAAACAAAGAGAGAGATCAAAGAAAAAATAACGTGACAAATATTCTATTCCTTTTTTTGCAACACACAGACAATAATCCATCACGATATACCTGGTTGTCTACGGCAACGGGTTTGACTCCGCCCTCCATGGCATCTAGCGGCTAGATATCAATAAAAGTTTGATTCCTTTTTGAACACACACACACATAAACACACACACACACACACATAAACATAAAGTAATTAATTTTAAACTATTTTCTATAAATAAATGCAGTTCAAATGATTCAGTCACATACACTAAGGGCAAATTCATCAGAGAAAATGACAGCTGATGTTCTTCCAGATTAAAAAGCCCTGAAGCGCTCTGTGTGTGTGTGTGTGTCCTGAAGGCAATAAGGTGTTTAATCTGAAGTATCTTAGAAATAAAATAACTCATACTGTGGCATGACAGAGCATGAACAAGCAGATCATCTCTCTCTCTCTCTCTCTCTCTCTCTCTCTTACACACACCTTTCCTCACTCCAGCACTAATCCTTATTAAACACTTGCAGTTCTATTATTTATTTATATCAAATAAATATAAAAATAAGCTCCGTTCAGACCAAAAAAAGGATATGTTAAGAATTAATTCTTAATAATTTTAAAATAAAAAAAACAAAATATATATATATATATATATATATATATATATATATATATATATATATATATATATAAAAAATAAGGCAAACAATTTATTCCATGCTGTTTGTAATTTTTTTATTTGATATTTTTGCTTAGTGCCAGTGTGAAGTGAATGAAGAAAAGTGAGGGTCACTTCATTCCTCTAATCCTCTCCACCAATGATTTACTCAAAGGCTCTGTTTTGCTGAAAAATGGGAAAAAAAAAACCAATCATTGACCCTTGCTCTGGGTCTTTGCTCCTGCGCAGAGGCCAAAGGTCAGCTTTAAACAGGACAAACCAGGCACAAGTGCTATCGAAGAGTGACTCAGACGTACACAGGATGTGACAGGACAGGCTAGAGATACACGCACAAACAGATAGACGGAGAGAGAGAGAGAGAGAGAGAGAGAGAAGAGAGAGAGAGAGAGAGAGAGAGAGAGAGAGATGTGGGCATCTTGTTCCTCTGAGAGACTCGCAGAGGTTCTGTGAGAAGCTGCTATTCTGTAGGTGACGCTGCAGAAACACACACACACACACACACACACACACACACACACCGGGCTGGGCTTTGTGGTTTTCACTAAAGGAGCATCTTTTCTGTTGAAACGTTCGTGAAAGCTGTGCCAAAAACCACAAATTAACATGGAATTAATAAAAAGTGCCGAGCGCCAAAACCTGATATTCTCCCAAAGACAGCTGTTTATGTGTGTTTATGTTACGTACTTCAGCATCATCATGCTAATACTGTCCATTTCTGTTATCTTTACATTCCTCTCTCTCTCTCTCTCTCTCTCTCTCTCTCTCTCTCTCCCCCACTCACTCACTCACTCACACACCCTTGTTGAATGATTCCCTAAAGAGCTGTCAGTTTACCGACACGGGAAAGGTGTCATGATGAAGAATGCTTTGTGGTTTCTCAGGAACATGACAGACCATGTTCTTTTTTTGTTTGTTTGTTTTCTGTGAATAAAAAGATTTTCTCAATTCCTCAAACTCACTGAACAGGTCCAGGATGAGCCGGAAAGCAGGCTGCACCCCGGACGTCCTCCACATCTCGTCATCAGTGCCTGACCTCGCTAATGCTCTTGTAGCTGGATGGACATAAACCCTCAGCAGCCATGCCCCAATAAATAAATAAATAGACTGATAAATAAATAAATAAATAAATAAATACATAATGACATAATGACATAAATAAATAAATAGATTGATAAATAAATAAATAAATAAATAAATAAATAAATAAATAAATAAATACTATAATTACATAAATAAATAAATAAATAAATAAATAAATAAATAAATAAATAAATAAATAAATAAATAAATAAAACAAACGGAAGAGAAGAGTTGGGTTTATTATAACAGCAAAAGGAGGAAAATATCCAGACTGGGACATATGAGTGTGATGGTCAGGGGGTGCACATACTTTTGGACAAGTAACATATTTAATTAAAACGTAAAAGCTCCTAAAAGATTTCTCTCCTCTTCTCTTCGTTGTAGAAGATTTTGTCCTGCTCTCAAAGCTTCTATTTTTTCTCTGGGAGTCCAGGACGATTTAATTTTTTACCTAATTTACATAAAATATTTATTTTTTGAGATTTAAATGGTTAGGATTTGTATTTTGATTTACTATAAATAACCTGAAGTCTCACCAGTAGATAAAGTTCAAAACAAATGTATTAAATACACTACAGAAAACAAATGTTAGATGATTTATTGGAAAATTAAGTAATAAAGTAATAATCACTGAAATCTATACATTATTGATCTGTACATGATTTTAGGTACTAGATAAAATGATCTAATTTTCTATCTAATTTACTTTCTAGATGACTTATTGGAAAATTCTGGCATCTTGACCACACACACACACACACACACACACACAAAACTTGCTGATCTGGAGACACTGTCATTTAACTCTCAGAGATTCTCTCTCTCTCTCTCTCTCTCTCTCTCTCTCCCTTTCCCTCTCTTTCTGTCTCTTTGTCTCTTTCTGTCTCTGTCTCTGTCTCTCTCTCTGTTTGTCTGTCTCTCTCTTTCTTTCTCTCTCTCTCTCTCTCTCTCTCTCTCTCTCTCTCTCCCTTTCCCTCCCTCTCTTTCTGTCTATGTCTCTGTCTCTCTCTCTCTGTTTGTCTGTCTCTCTCTGTCTGTCCCTCCATCTCTTTCTGTCTCTGTCTCTGTCTCTCTCTCTCTCTCTCTCTCTCTCTCTCTCTCTCTCTCTCTCTCTCTCTCTCTCTCCCGGGAATTACTAAGAACACATCAATAGCAAAAGTCTTTAAACTCAGACGGATGTAAACAAAAGTATGAGCGATTCCTCCGCTGAACCTTAACCATTAACGATGTGAGAGTATGTTGACCTGCTCGGAGGAAACTAAAGGACAGAAGGACCTGTGGACTTTAACCTTTAAACACAACAAGACTACATAAAGCTGGTGTGGTCATAAAACCTCTGATAGCATGAATAAAAACAAACAAAAAATACCCAACAATATATATATATATATATATATATATATATATATATATATATATATATATATATATATATATATATATAATACATAATACATATATGCATTCACACAAACCATTAATCTTTATTACTACTGTGTGTGTGTGTGTGTGTGTATGTCTGTGTGTGTGTGTGTGTGTCGCGAAAAATGGATGAAACATTCTTGTCACACGACGCGCTATTAATGCTGAGGAAAAAAATATATATATCTGAAATAGAGGCATTTCTATAATTTTCTAATATATATATATATATATATATATATATACTAGAAAATTAATTAATTTCATATGAATTATATATTTATATTTATATATATATATATATTTTTTAATTTAATCTCACTTCCACTCCATCTTTTTGCCAATAGCTCAAGTGTAGTAGTTTTGATATAAAAACAGAAAGCAAAAGTGAAATCTGAAGAACACACGCACACATACACACAAAACACACACACACATATACACACACACAACACACACTTTCACTCTCCGATCAGGCTTCTTACGAAAGAGGGGTTTCTGACATAACTTTCCCCTTCGCAAGAATAAGATCAAAGGAATCCGGAGCCGACATAAACTTAAAGTCGTATCTGATAGGGTTCAAGTAGTGTCTCTGACAAAGCTATCACATACACACACACACACACACACTCACACACAGACACACACACACATGCAGACCTATATACAGCAAAACGAAATCTAGGCCAGAGATATAGACCTGAGAAAAAAACGGTTTTACATTTCAGGTTTCAGTTCCTAGTGTGCATTCCTCTATAAGTTTCTATTAGACTTTATGGCTGCACTTTCTATGAAAATCGCCATGATCATCGACTACAATGCATTCATATCATGTTATAATGCATTCATAAGGCAGTGCTATAATTGTTCATTTGAATGCATTGAACTTGGATATCTTCATTATACATCATGTATTATTGTCAAAACAATATGAACCGTGTTGCTGATGTTATAAGCAGTGTTAATAATGTATTATAGCATAGTGGATCATGAGACTTGTCTGACTTACAATTTTTTTTGAAGATCACATTTATAATACCCTATGAACACATTGGTATGATGACATAATGCATTCATAAGGCATTATACACATTGCTATAATTATCAGTCCAAATGCATGGCACTTTATAGATATTTTAATTATGTCAAAACAATAAGTATCATGTTGCTGATGTTATAAGCAGTGTTAATAATGTGTTATAGCATAATGGATCATAAGACTTGTCTTGGTAACACTTTTTATGAAGATCACATAATACATTATGAACACATTGGTATCATGACACAATGCATTCATAAGGCATTATACACATTGCTATAATTATTAATCCAAATGCATTGCATGTTATAGATATCATTATTACACATCATGAATTGTCAGCACAATATGTATTGTGTTGCTGATGTTATAAGCTGTTATAAGATGTTAATAATGCATTATAGTATAGTGGATCATTAGACTTGTCTCAGTAACACTTTTTATAAAGATCAGATTTATAATACACTATGAACATATTTGTATGATGACATAATTCATTCATAAGGCATTATACACATTGCTATAATTATTAACCCAAATGCATTGCATGTTATAGATATCATTATTATGCATCAATTTATAATTTATTTTTATAGATTATTATTATTATTATTATTATTATTATTATTATTATTATTATTATTATGCCTTATGAACTGTTTAAACAATAAATTGCTGATGTTATAAGCAGTGTTACTAATGCATTATAGCATTGAGACTTGTCTTTATAACACTTTTTATGAAGATCACATTTACACTATGAACACATTGGTATCATGACACAATGCATTCATAAGGCATTATACGCATTGCTTTAATTATTAATACAAATGCATTGCACTTTCTAGGTACCGTTATAAAGTATTATGAATTGTTTACCGTGTACCATGTTGCTAATGTTATAAGCAGTGTTAATAATGCATAATAGCACCAAATACCAATACTTAGCTTTGCATAATGGATCATAAGACTTATCTGGCTAACACTTTTTTTTTTTTATAAAGATCACATTTATAAATACACTATGAACATAGTCCTATCATGGCATAATGCAATTATAAGACATATATAATTGTTAATGAAATGACATTTGAAATCTACTATTATTTTGCATTATGAATCATTCACATGCCTCATTATGACATATAAAATTTATAGAATTATATATAAAAATGTTATAACCTATTAACAAGGCCTGAATTTCTTTGCTGTTATAATGTGTTATAAACTCTACTTCATTCATGTAAGTAATCTGATAAACAATTTATAAGCTAATATTAGAATCATTTCATTTGCATTTTCATAAATAATTTGTGTATAATGCCTCATGCATGCATTATAACATGTTCTAAATGCATTTTTGGGTAGTTATGCATATGACCTTTATAGCAAGTGTAACATTAAAAGTTAATAGACAGTGGTAAGAATTTCTAGAAAGGCCATGCATATAATGACTTGGTTACATTCATAACATTCTATAATGCATTCATAAGGCATTATATACATGAAGTTTTTGAAACTTAGAGAGTTAGTATCAGTGTTTATGAGTCATTTTGAAATGGCTAAATGAATACATTATAAGAAGTGCTTATTTGAATTTGAATTTATTGCACATTATACAGTGATCCTTCATAATGCACTATGCCATAATGTGTTATAAACACTACTTATAATACAGCATGTCAACAATTCATAATGCATAATAAAATAAAAAAAAATCTATGAAGTGTAATGAGATTGTACAAATTGTATAAAGTCTAACAATATGCACAATGCCTTATGTATGCTTTATAACATGATAATATGATATAAATGTGTTCATAGGTTGTTATAGATGATGGAAAGTGTTACTGAAATAATCGAGGCAGCTGTCAGTTACATATTATTGGTGATTATAATGTGTTATAAATACAATCTATTATTCATTATTATGAACATTTTATGAATGTAATATACTTAATAGTGTTATTAACCCCTAATGCATTTTTATAAGTTATTATAACAGTGCTTCATGAATGCATTATGAATGTGGTCATAGATCATTCGACAGTTCATATGGCCTTCATAGAAAGTGTTACAGGGTATTTTGGGGATTTTTCTCAAGTTTTTATTGAACACATTCTTCATTTCACAAACTAATAAACTAAATATTTGACACTTTTATCTAGTCGTAAGTGTAATAAATCATCGTTTAACTGTATTCTCGCAGACTACTACACAGGGTTATTACACAGAACATCAGAGAATACCACGAAGCACCCCTGAATCATCGATAAACCACAAGCCGCTGCCACGAGCACTCCATTAGACACCATCTTGTTACACCTTGTTACACTCCATTAGAAAACCATCAAATGCGGTAAACCATATGGAGCGTTCACGGACCGTTGAAAAAAAACCCTTATGTTCCATTACTAACCACTATGATCCATTACAAAACCACCAGGAATGAAGAGGAATCTGTAATGGTTTCCGATGTTTTGTTTCGTTTTCCACGGGGAGTAGAGGATCGATGAAATGTGCTGAGAAATCAACGAAATAAAAAAAAAAAAGGGTTCAGTTGATATTTCGTACCGCTCTAGTGCACAAGAATGTGAAATTAATTCATGTTTAATTCAAATTTCAATAGGAAGCTAATGATAGATCGCATTTCATTTACCAGACCAGGAAGCAACAAAATGGGTTGGTTCTGGTTCTGGATATGAACCTGGACATTCTTGAACAATAACTCTACAGGAAACTAGATATCAATTCAGATAACCCAGGATTCTGTTCAGCCAGAGTTTTCCAATCAACCAGGGGCAATTATTTAAAATACTAAAGTGTGCTGTTACAGGAAACTAATCAACATCTGGAAGGATTTACTGTTACTACTGCACATCTGCGTGTAATGAGGCTCCATTTAACGTCCTCGAGACGAGTTCCTGTTACCGCTTACGCTATAACAGCTATAAGCATCGTTCATAGCTCGTCATTTTATTCCTCTTTTAAAGTTAATCGGACAAAAAACTAACCAACTTTTCTCTCCTCAAGACTCGCTCTTGTGTCTGAAAATGCAAAGCTGTTATGAAGAGCTGAGACTGGAGACTCCTTCCAAAAATGCTCAATAAATCAAAATCTTGACACAAAATGACAGTCCTGGCTTCTATTAGACTTTATGCTTGCACTTTCTATGAAAATGACCATGATCATTGACTATAATGCATTCATATCATGTTATAACGCATTCACAAAGCAGTGCTATAATTATTCATTCAAATGTGTTGCACTTGGATGTCTTCATTATGCACCATGTATTATTGTCAACAATAATACATGTGTGTTGCTAATGTTATAAGCAGTGTTAATAATGCATTATAGCATAGTGGATCATGAGCCTTGACAAAGATCAAGTCAAATTTAATACACTATGAATACATTGGTATCATGACGTAATGCATTCATAAGGCATTACGCACATTGCTATAATTATTAATTCCAATGAGTTGCATTTTATAGATATTGTTATTATGCATTATGAATTGTTTACACAATCAGTACCGTCTTGCTGATGTTATAAGCAGTGTTAATAATGCATTATAGCATAGTGGATCATGAGACTTGATGAAGATCTAGTCACATTTAAAATACACCATGGACACATTGATATGATGACATAATGCATCCATAAGGCATTATACACATTGCTATAATTATTAATCCAAATGAATTGAAATTTATATATATATATCGTTATTATGCCTTAAGAATTGTTTACACAATCAGTACCGTCTTGCTGATGTTATAAGCAGGGTTAATAATGCATTATAGCACGGTGGATCATGAGATTTGTCTTGCTAACACTTTATGAAGATGAAGAATTACAATACACTATGAACACAATGGTATCACTATCATTGGAATGACATAATGCATTCATAAGGCATTATACACATTGCTATATTTATTAATCATATAAAAAGATGTTGCTATAGAAAGGATAATGTTAAGAGACAACAAATCAGTGCTATTAAGCTTTGCTGTGGTGTAAATATTTGATATCGCACAAACATGGCACAGCATTTGTATTGAAAAACAAAAACAAAACAAAAAAAACCCCTACAAATTTTCAGATCAACAGAAAGCTCAAATTTCAATAAGTTTTAAAGTTTAAAATTTGCTTTCTAGCAATCACCAGGAACTTCTACAAAAACATGCTGACATTATGGAACAAAAAGAACACAGACGTTCTTTAAAAAATTTAAAAAATGACAAAAAAAAAAAAATACAGAAGTTGCTGATAGTGGTTAGAAGATGTTAGGTCCGCGTGATTAGTATGGATGGATGGATGGGATGGTAGGGTGGGAGAAAAGGAGTTCTCTCTTTCTCTTGCACTAATTTAAACCCAACAGGAAGGCTGTAGCCGTCAGCCCTTTTCGCTTCCCTTTTTTTACGGCAGGGAGAGGCAGCAGTGGCCTCCACACCGCAGGCACGGCCCCAGCATCTGCTCTGAGTCACACAGGATGGACAACTGACCTCTTCCTCGCATCTCCTCCTCTTCTTCCTCCTCCTCTCCTTGTTGTTTTTTTCCTCTTTCCATCATCACATGCTTTCTCGTGCCTATTATTGAATTGCATGAGGGGTAAAGATGACCTTTCTCCTTGTTGCATGGATCTTGGCTTGTTATCAGCTAGTTGGAGTTTTGCTTTGCACATCATCACCTGCTCTTCCAGTCTCTACCTGGTTGATCCAGAGCCTGCTGTAACCCCAGATTCCTGTTCTTGGCTGGAATCTGACGCTGTTGTAGCTCATCCACCTGACTCACAGCCGATGCATTTCTGCTCAGCATGGTGGGAAAGGCCAATTATTTAAAATCATCGTCCTCCTGTCAGCTCTGGTCATCCTCCTCTGAGCCTCTTTCATCAGCTGCTGCTCACAGAATTGTACATTTCCGGTTTTGCTGCATGTCTAAACTCTATAGATTCTTGAGTGTGAGAACACCAGGAGATCAACAGGAAGGTTTTGAAATACTCAAACTGGCAACATTTCCCTAGTCTGATGTATGATGGGAACATTAACTGAAGATCTCGACCTGTATTTGCATAATCTGATGCATTGCACTGATTGGCTGATTGGACAAAACACGTGGTCAGGTCAATATAAATCATGGCATTTAAAGCAGAGAACTCTGACCAGTGGTCACTTCAGGAGGATTACAGACTCTTGTGCACGGCCGTTTAGTAGAATGTTATTTCGTTATGGTACATGTGGTACGTTGTCAAAAAAAAATCAGCAAGACTAAATGTACAACCATGGATTTAGATGACCAGAAGCACTGAGAGATCATGTTGACCCTTTCATTTCTGTTTGGCGTAATCCATCACATGTGAATGCTGCATGAGACGGGATACGTCCACTCTTATATTTTAAAATTATTTATAAATAATAATAAAATACTTCCCTAGAACTATAGGTTTGTCTGTTTGTAATACAGGGGTCTTCTTCCTCTTTTCACCCCCAAAAAAATTCACGTTTCTTTGAAAGACACAAAATCAGTTTCCCTCAGGACACAAAGTTCTAGCGGCACTTGTGTGATGATGTCAGTTTTGTGTGCATTTGCATGCATTTGCTCGTGTGTGTGTGTGTGTGTGTAACCGATAAGGAGTTTCAGAAACGTGTCGTCCTTCCGCTGTCCTGATCTCTGTCACTGTCATAATTGACTGACAGGGCTGTGAAAAAGAGGAAATTTACCAGAAGAAAGGAAGAGGAGGGTAAGACTGTCGGGAAATTGTGCGTGGGGTTTATGTGTGTGTGTGTGTGTGTGTGTGTGAGTGAGTGAGTGAGTGAGTGTGTGTGTGAGAAGGAGAGAGAGAGATTAACAGAGACTGCGCTGACCGCAGACCCACGCTGGTGATGGCATCTGGGACAGTCAGATTACCTCAACAAAACACACAAACACACACACACAAACCAATTTCCTCTCACACCGAGAGGGCTTTGTGGTAAGACACTGTAGTGAGCCTGATAGTGAGTGTACAAACACATACCTACCTGTTCTCAGGCCGTAAAACGAATAAATCATGCATCTATCTTCTTCCTCTGGAGTTTTTCTAGTATGTGCTGCTATAAGGAGATATTATCTGGAAAACATAGCATGATCTGTCATCACATGCCTTAGGCAAGATATTTTAAAAACAACCACTGGTTGCTAAATTAATCTTACTCGAACCAGATTAGACAGTAATTCTAGTTAAAGATAAATGAGCAGTAGCCCGCAAGTCCTGCCCCTGACATCCGGAGGCCAGCAAGCCTCTCCTCCCATTACAAGGACTATAATCTTAAGAGATCTTAAATCCTGCCATCCAGAGCCTGTAAACTCCTACTGCTGCAATCATGAGGCAAACAGACTCCTTGTTTACTATAATGAGGCCCACAAGCTCCCTGTTCTGTCATCCTGGTGCCTAAAAAGATTCTTATACCATTCTGAGGCCTACAAGTTCCTACTTCTGCCAGCCTGAAGCCTGTAACATGAAGCATCCATCCATCATGAGCTCTAGAAGATTTTCCCACCCACATGTTAGTTCTGCTGTTCTGAGGCCCATTTTAAGGACTATAATGCGTTGTTTCCAACCAGATCCTGTTCCTGTTCAACCAGAGGCCCTTAAACTCGTAGATCTGTCATACAGAGGGCCATAGGTCTGTACTCCTGAGATCCTGAGGTCCAAAAGCCAGTACCCCTGCCATTCTAAGGCTAACACATTTTTTCTTCTGCCAACCTAATACCAAATAAAAAACCTTTGTTTTGCAATCATAAAAGGACAACAAGTTCAGGTTTCTGCGTTCCTGAGGCCAGCAAGCTCTTATTCCTGCAAACATGAGGCCTGTGTTCTGCAAACCTGGGTTTAACAAGCTCCTTTTTCTTCATCTTGAGTCCAGCAAGTTCCTTGTTCTTCATCTTGAGGCCAATATGCCAGAATTTTGCCATTTTTAAAATTGACATACTCCTTGGTTTGCAAACCTGAGGCCAACAAGCTCCAACTCTTGCCATCTTGAGATAGACATGGTCATTGCTCTGCAATCCTGAGGCCAACAAGCTCATTCTTCTGAAACCATTTCCCTGTTCTTCCATTCTGATGCCAACAAGCTCCTATTCCTGCAAACTTGGGGCCAACAGTCTCCTTGTTCTGAAAACCTGGGTTTAGCAAACTCTTTGTTCTTTCATTTAAAGGTCAACAAATTGCTTGGGTTGCAAACTTGGATCCACCTACACTTGCTATCCTAAGGTAGACTAGCTCCCTGCTCTGCCACTCTGGGGCCAATAAGCCCCTATTCCTGCCATCATGAGGCCAACAAGCCCCTTGTTCTGCCACTCTGAAGCCAACAAGCCCTACCTCTGACATCTGGAGGCCAACAATTTCCAACTCCTGCCTTCCTGGGGCCAACAAGCCCCTTGTTCTACCACTCTGAAGCATTCTGAGGCCAACAATCTCCTATTTCTAAAAATCTCCCTGTTCTTTCATTCTGAGGTCAATCTGAGCTTTGTTATGTCATCCTTAGTCCAACAAGAGCTTTGTTCTGCATCCTGATGCCAGTAACCCCTATTCCTACATCCTGAAGCCAACAAGCTTATCCTTCTGAAAAACTTTAGCCTGTTTTACCATCTTAAGGCCAAAAAGCTCCTTATTCCTCCATTCTGAAGCCAGCATGTGCCTTGTTGTATCATCCTTGGGCAAAAAAGTGCTTTGTTCTGCCATCCTGATGCAAGTAAGTCCTAACTCTGCCGTTCTGAGACCAATAACCTTCTTGTTTTGCCATTCTGAGACCAACAAACCCTACCTCTGCCATTCTGATGCCAAGAAGCCTTACCTTTGCCATTCTGAGACCAGCAAGCCCTACCTCTGCCATCATGAGACTAACAA
>NC_080736.1:3637500-3647500 GCF_019097595.1 Hemibagrus wyckioides | reverse complement strand
TTTAAACAATCACTTGGAGAAAAAGAAGCCCTAACCCAGTATGTAATATGTAGATATCAAAGTCAAGTCAAAGTCAAAGAAGCTTTATTGTCACTTCAACCATATATAGCTGATGCAGTAGACAGTGAAGTGAGACAACGTTCCTCCTAGATCAGAGGTGCTACACAGAACACAGACAACGTACAGTGATTCAGACAAACATAGAGCTATGACATAGAGATAAAAAAAATTAAACTATAATTTAAAACTTAAGGTGCAGTCTTTAAGAACTAGACATACAACAGAAGTGCACAGGAAGACAAGACAAGACAAGACAAGACAAGACAAGACAAGGCAGTGCAGACAAACAACATATAGGCCGACTTTGTGCAATGAACAAGACAATGTGCAAAGAACAGTGTATACAGTGATTGCAGATATTAAAGCGACACATGTAAACAGGATTAATATAAACATATATAAATGTAAAGTGGCATGTGTGTGCAAACCGGACAATTTAGTGTGTGTGTGTGTGTGTGTGTCTGACTATGTCCAGCACAGTTCAATTCTTTTTTTTTTGTGCGTGTGTGTAATGTATGTGTGTGTGTGTCCGTGTCCAGCACAGTTCAGTTCTCCTCTGAGATCAGATCTTGGTTGTACGTGTGTGTGTGTGTGTGTGTGTGTGTGTGTGCGTATGTCCAGTTCAGCTCAGTTCTCTGTTGAGATGCCTGATTGCCTGAGGGAAGAAACTGTTTAACAGTCTGGTTGTGCGGGTCCGAATGCTTCGGTACCTCTTACTGGATGGCAGAAGGGTGAAGAGTGTGTGTGAGGGGTGTGTGGGATCATCCACAATGCTGTTTGCTTTGCGGATGCAGCATGTGGAGTAAATGTCTGTGATAGAGAGAAGAGAGACTCCGATGATCTTTTCAGCTGTCCTCACTATCCGCTGAAGGGTCTTGCGATCTGAGACGGTGCAGTTCCCAAACCAGGCAGTGATGCAGCTGCTCAGGATGCTCTCGATGGTCCCTCTGTAGAAGGTGGTCAGGATGGGAGGTGGAAGATGAGCCTTCCTCAGCCTTCACAGGAAGTAGAAATGCTGTTGGGGTTTCCTGGTGATGGAGCTGGTGTTGAGTGACCAGGTGAGGTCCTCCGCCAGGTGAACACCAAGGAATTTGGTGCTCTTGACGATCTCCATGATGGACCCATCGATGTTCAGTGGAGAATGGTCACTCTTTGCTCTCCTGAAGTCAACAACCATCTCTTTAGTCTTGTCAACGTTCAGAGACATGTTATTGACTTTACACCAGGCTGCTAGTTGTTGCACTTCCTCTCTTGGTGTAAGTATTCACCTCCTTGAACATGACTAGGTTTATAACCTTTATCCTGAATAGATTTAATTTGGATAATAAACTCTGAATCCTCACAAAAACGAGCAGAAATAACAAAACGCCATGTGGATCTTCTTCTATTTCAAATCCGCATAAAAGAAATATCACACTGTTTTCTTTTTTCTCTACAAAACAAACCGACCTTGTACAGAATAAGAAGTGAAACAAGTAGTAATATTGGCAAAAATCCTTCTTTTTCCTTTGTGGCCTTTATAATTTCCTTCTTTTGTTTATGCTTTGGATACGATGGGATTTGCAACACTCAAGCCAATAAAGCATTATACAACTGAGGCCATGCACACACACACACACACACACACACAGAGAGAGAGAGAGAGAGAGAGAGAGGGAGGAGGAAAATAGTAGACAAGGTGGACCGAGTCCAATTCTTCCAGTCTCATCACATCAGAAACACAATCTGTTTATCACATTGCCACGTTGTTTAAAACACAGTCAAATAAAACGGAAAAAACACATTCAATCTGTCCGTATCTTCCTCTCTCTCTCTCTCTCTCTCTCTCTCTCCCTCAGAAGAATAATGAATGAAGATCAGTTTTAGGTCCTGTGAAACTCTGTGACTTAACAGCAAGTTTCATGTCTGTGTCTGAGTGTGAGAAAAAGATGGAAAGAATTAAGGAAAATCAAATGAAATGAGGCATTCCTGTAGCCTGGTGAAGGTTTTCCCACAAATTTTGTGACACAAGGCAGGAATAACGTCAGGGATGAAGTGCTGGTTCACATCAGGACAGTTCTCTGTTATTGTGTTTTATAATGAATTCACTTTCTTTCTTTCTTTCTTTCTTTCTTTCTTTCTTTCTTTCTTTCTTTCTTTCTTTCTTTCTTTCTTTCTTTCTTTCTTTCTTTCTTTCTTTCTTTCTTTCTTTCTTTCTTTCTTTCTGTCTTTCTTTCTTTCTTTCTTTCCATCCTGCTGTGCTAGTTTACAGCAGGATGTTATGCCTGGGAATGGAACCCATGGCAATGAGAGCACAATCACACACTGGACAATTTAAAGATGCTAACAAATCTTTGGGCTTGTGGAGGAAACCCCTGAAACACAGGGGGAGCTTCAGACTCTATACAAACAGAGCAGATGCAGGAACCAAACCCCTTCCAGAGGTGCGGGGGAAAAATGCTGATCATTGAGTCACGGTGTCTCTTGAAGTGGATATATCCAGGGATGTTGGTGTTGTTGTTCTCTGGGGTTCTCCCTGGTTGGGGTCAGCACAGCAGGTCATTTGGTCCACATGTTTCAAATTGGCACAGGTTTTATGCCAGGATGCCCTCCCTTCTCAACCCTCCAGTTTGGTCCAGGCTGGGAATCGAACCTGGCCCACAACAATGAGAGTATGGGATCCGGCCGCTGGACCACCAGGAGGCAAATAAACATATCCAGGAATATCCATGAAAAGTACAGAATGAATACGATGCTAATTTTTGCAGAACGCCTGACAAGTTCAAATTTCAGTTCCCCTTCTACATCAGTTGTTGTGTTGTGTTCACTTGCTAAGAGAATCATTGGTCATTATTATGCAGTTCTATAGTGGATATACACTGATCAGCCATAACATTATGACCACTGAGAGGTGACGTGAATAAGACTGATGATCTCCTCACCATGGCACCTGTTAGTGGGTGGGATATATTAGGCAGCAAGTGAACATTTTGTCCTCAAAGTTGATGTTAGAAGCAGGAAAAATGGGCAAGAGGAAGAATTTGAGCGAGTTTGACGAAGGGCCAAATTGTGATGTCTAGACCACTGGATCAGAGCATCTCCAAAACTGCAGCTCTTGTGGGGTGTTCCCGGTCTGCAGTGGTCAGTATCTATCAAAAGTGGTCCAAGGAAGGAACAGTGGTGAACCGGTGACAGGGTCATGGGCGGTCAAGGCTCATTGATGTACGTGGGGAGAGAAGGCTGGCCCGTGTGATCCGATCCAACAGACGAGCTGCTGTTGATCAAATTGCTGAAGAAGTTAATGCTGGTTCTGATAGAAAGGGGTCAGAATACACAGTGCAGGACGGGTCAGGGCTGTTTTGGGAGCAGAAGGGGAATCAACACAATATTAGGCAGGTGGTCATAATGTTATGCCTGATCATTTAGATGAAAAATATTCTATAGTTGCTTAACTTGCTAGTACTTTGTATGGTATGTGTTTACAATCCTCAGTTGTGGTGTAATCAAAAATAAATAAATAAATAAATAAATAAATAAATAAATAAATGAATGAATGAATGAATGAATGAATGAATGAATGAATGAATGAAACGGGTTGTGTGTTTGTGTGGAAAGTGTTAAATCGCAGATGTTTGGCTGTGGAGATTCTCCAGGAAATTTGCAGTAAAAATCAGAAACATGCTACTTTACGGAAGATTTGGTTTATTTGCAATATTCCAGCTGTTGGGGTTAACGTCTGGTCTTTCTCTGCTGACGGGTCGAAGGCAGGAGGTCATACCGGGCAGAAAACACAGCACTCTACTGTCAGACTGACAGAGAAGCAGAGAAGACAGGATTCAAATCTCTCCTTGTTGATGAGAACATCATGAGTGTTTATGAAGCTCGGGAGATAACGACTCATTCGGGTGATGCTGCATGAGTCGGCTTCGTGTATCTGGAAGAAAGCGCAGGTTTAACTGGTGACTGTTGTGTGATAAAGCAGACCAGCTCAGTCTAATGATCATGCAAGATTACAATGATAAAGCCATGTGAGGGACAGTACGGGTGTGGTCAAGCAACGGAGGACTGCTGCAAAAGGAAATGAGTGTCTGTCTGTCTGTCTGTCTTTCAGTCTGTCTGTCTGTCTGTCTGTCTGTCTGTCTGTCTGTCTTTCAGTCTGTCTGTCTGTCTGTCTTTCAGTCTGTCTGTCTTTCAGTCTGTCTGTCTGTCTGTCTGTCTTTCAGTCTATCTGTCTTTCTGTCTGTCTGTCTGTCTGTCTTTCAGTCTGTCTGTCTGTCTGTCTTTCAGTCTATCTGTCTTTCTGTCTGTCTGTCTGTCTGTCTTTCAGTCTGTCTGTCTGTCTGTCTTTCAGTTTGTCTGTCTGTCAGTCTTTCTGTCTGTCTGTCTTTCAGTCTGTCTGTCTGTTTGTTCATCTTTCTTTCTTTCTTTCTTTCTTTCTTTCTTTCTTTCTTTCTTTCTTTCTTTCTGTCTGTCTGTCTTTGTCTGTCTTTCTTTATCTCTGTCTCTCTTTCTTTCTTTCTTTCTTTCTTTCTTTCTTTCTTTCTTTCTTTCTTTCTGTTTGCTCATCTTTCTTTCTTTCTTTCTTTCTTTCTTTCTTTCTTTCTTTCTTTCTTTCTTTCTTTCTGTTTGCTCATCTTTCTTTCTTTCTTTCTTTCTTTCTTTCTTTCTTTCTTTCTTTCTTTCTTTCTTTCTGTTGGACTGTCTTTCTTTCTTTTTTCTTTCTTTCTTTCTTTCTTTCTTTCTTTCTTTCTTTCTTTCTTTCTTTCTTTCTTTCTTTCTTTTTTCTTTCTTTCTTTCTTTCTTTCTGCATGTCTGTCTGTCTGTTTGTTTATCAGTCTTTCTTTCTTTCTTTCTTTCTTTCTTTCTTTCTTTCTTTCTTTCTTTCTTTCTTTCTTTCTTTCTTTCTGTTGGACTGTCTTTCTTTCTTTCTTTCTTTCTTTCTTTCTTTCTTTCTTTCTTTCTGCATGTCTGTCTGTCTGTCTGTCTGTTTGTTTATCTGTCTTTCTTTCTTTCTTTCTTTCTTTCTTTCTTTCTTTCTTGTATATCTACACCTCGTGCAGATGAAAATGAAAGTCTATTCATTATAATCCTCAACAGAATCGAAAGAGAAAAACAATTCTTGGAAAAAAAATGCAGAGCTGCAAAAATGGAGTTTTTGCTTCTTACCAATGAGGAAGTCACAATATTTCAATATTTGAACTCTATGGTTCTGACTCTAAATCAGGCCTGAAAGCATAGGCAGGGATGGGGGAAGGGAAGAGGGGTGGCTGGGATTTCATTCATTTTATATACACATTTTTAAATTTCAACATGATGAAATATCAAATGAAAGCTAATGGGAAAAGTTAAGAACATATTATGAAACAGTTTAACTCCAGTTCTGGCAAATTTTTATTTTTCAATAGTTTGAAAGTAAAATAAACCTGTACTCATGGGGTCGAGAAAATTTATTTTATTTTATTTTTTAATTTTATTTAATTTTATTTAATTTTATTTAATTTTATTTAATTTTATTTTAATAGATTTTTTTCACATGAAATTGGACCCTGACTGAAAGTCTTAATATAATGCTGTAATAGAAGTCATGGGGCAGTGGTGGCTCACGGTACTGGGTTATTGACCTGAGGAGCCTGAGCATTGCCAAGCTGCCACAGTTAGGCCCTTGAGCATGGCCCTTAACCCTCTCCGCTGCAGGGGCACTGTACTCACAGGCTCCAGAAAATGTAATTAGTCATTTATTTATTTATTAAAAAAAATATTTAATTTAATTTAATTTAATTTAATTTAATTTAATTTAATTTAATTTAATTTAATTTAATTTAATTTAATTTAATTTAATTTATTTACATTAGGCCCTTGAGCATGGTCCTTAACCCTCTCCGCTGCAGGGGCACTGTACTCACAGGCTCCAGAAAATGTAATTAGTCATTTATTTATTTATTAAAAAAAATATTTAATTTAATTTAATTTAATTTAATTTAATTTAATTTAATTTAATTTAATTTAATTTAATTTAATTTAATTTAATTTAATTTAATTTAATTTAATTTATTTACATTAGGCCCTTGAGCATGGTCCTTAACCCTCTCTGCTGCAGGGGCACTGTACTCACAGGCTCCAGAAAATGTAATTAGTCATTTATTTATTTATTTAAAAATATATTTAATTTAATTTAATTTAATTTAATTTAATTTAATTTAATTTAATTTAATTTAATTTAATTTAATTTAATTTAATTTAATTTTTATTATTTTATTTACGTTAGGCCCTTGAGCATGGCCCTTAACCCTCTCTGCTGCAGGGGCACTGTACTCACAGGGTCCAGAAAATGTAATTAGTCATTTATTTAATAAAAAAAAATTATTAATTTAATTTAATTTAATTTAATTTTTTCCCATGCAATTGGTCCCTGACTGAATTCCTGACAGCTCTTATCTTATAAAATAAACGTAACCCATTATCTTGACTAAAAGCACAAACACACAGTGTACTGTAAGAACCTGAGAGCGCATGGTGTCTGTTGAGAGGGAAATTCCCAGAGAAGAGTTGAAGGAAGAGTGTGCTAAGCCTCCAGTGTGTGTGTGCAGCATCAGGTCAGCTTCCCTTTTCTCTTCCTGAATAGTAAAAAATTACTATCATTGAGCAACGGCTCAGCAATGCAACATCGATTTCTAGTTCTGATTCACTCCGATCAAAGCTACACCCATATCTGCACCGCATTTCCACCCTGAGGTTTTTTTTTTTTTTTGGACCCTGTTTTGATGAGAATTTGGCTCGTGCAACATGGAGATGAAGCAACACCTCAGTTCTCCAACAAAACATTAGCAGATTCTCACACTAAGCAATACCTTGACCTATGGAAATTCCTACATGGTTGTACACAACGCTGCAGAACTAAATGTACTAAATGTACTAAATGTACTCCGGTTGTTTCAACATGTCCTACATTTCCTTTACTGTAAAGTAAAATAGTTTTAATTAAGCAATGAGGAGATTTTTATAGGAGGTATTGCAAAATATCTACTTTAAAGAAGTTTTTATGCAAAGTCATATGGACGACTGGTCAGAACGTGCTCATGAGCCTTCTATAACAGGAGCTCAGGCTAGAAGAGTCGCTCTGACTCTAATGAAGACCACAGGTTTATATTAACACCTTATCATACATTATTGTTTCTATGGTAACAACAAGTGCACAGGGATTGGGGTGGACTCTAAGGGGACGTTTATTTTTTACAGAACGTTTATGGAAGGAGTCTCCAGTTTTAGCACTTTCTTTCTTTCTTTCTTTCTTTCTTTCTTTCTTTCTTTCTTTCTTTCTTTCTTTCTTTCTTTCTTTCTTTCTGGCTGTCTACCTATTTAGCTTTCTTTCTAGCTTTGTTTGTTTGTTTGTTTGTTTGTTTCTTTCTTTCTCTCTTGTTCTTTTTTCTTGCTTGCTTTCTTTCTTTCTTTCTCTCTCAGAGATGTCAGAGATCTGCTGCAGCAGGTAATGAGAGAGAGTCTACACCTTGTGCAGATAAAAATAAAACCCTCTTTATTATATTCCTGGACAGAATCGAGAGAGAAAAACAATTCTTGGAAAAACAAAATTGCAGAGCTACAAAAACTGTGTCTCTCTCAGTGTTGAGTTTTTGCTTCATACCAATGAGGAAGTCACAATATTTCAATATTTGTACTCTGTGGTTCTCCGGGTCAGGCCTGAGAAGAACAGCCAGAGATTCTCCAAAGTTCCAGAACTTAACTGTATATACTGCTGTGTGAAGTCATGGGGCAGTGGTGGCTCACGGTACTGGGTTGTTGACCTGAGGAGCCCCAGCGCTGCCACGCTAATACTGTTATGCACTTGAGCATGGGCACTGTATCATAACTGCCCCCTGCACTCTGACCCCAACTTATACAAAGGAAAGTATTCCTCTGTGTTGTAATGTATATGTGAAAATAATATGTGTCATTCTTTAGGTCATAAAAATGCTGGAATAAAAGTCTCCAAGAGATGATGGGTTAGGACAATTACCTTGATTACTATGACATCATAACAGGAAGTGTTTTATTCCTTATTTATACTGGACGAGAGATTAAACCAGTAGTCGAACTCTCCAAGCAGCACATATCATTTTATCTAATTCTATTATAGAAATAATAAGTAAATAATTTCTAATATGTGCTCTACGAAAGAATTTAGACTTAGAGTCCAGAAGCAAGGCTTGAATTGTGATAAGAGTCAGAGTGTGAAGGCAGGAGCTGGAACGAGATAGACACAGCGAGTGTGAGGAACAGTGTTAATCTAACCCCAGGCTAATCAGTTCTCATGTCAGTTCACACATGGAGAACGTGTGAGTTTTCCGAAACGCTGTTTAGATCTGCCTGACTAACACGCAACAAAAAAAAAAGTGTACAGCTTCCTTTCTGATCTTGTGATGGCTTTTACACTGAGATCAGTATTAATGCAGATGAATCTGCTGCACATTAATCTAACTCTAACTCTAACTCTAATTCTAACTCTACCTCTACCTCTAATGCCGGTAAACAAGAAGGAAAAAACATTTTGCATAAAAAATAAACATAAAAGCTGCAGTTGTTGGAGAAAAACAAAATGAAAAATTCCTTGTCCACTCTAAGATACCAAAACCTGCCACATCTCTCTCCCTCTCTGTCTGTCTGTCTCTCCCTCTCTCTCTGTCTATCTGTCTACCCCCTCTCTGTCTGTCTGTCTGTCTCTCTCCCTCTATCTGTCTCTATGTCTCTATCTCTCTCTCTCTCTCTCTGTCTGTCTGTCTGTCTCTCCCTCTCTCTCTCTGTCTATCTGTCTACCCCCTCTCTCTGTCTGTCTGTCTGTCTGTCTCTCTCCCTCTGTCTCTCTCTCTCTCTCTCTCTCTGTCTGTCTGTCTCTTCCTCTCTCTCTCTGTCTATCTGTCTACCCCCTCTCTGTCTGTCTGTCTGTCTCTCTCCCTCTATCTGTCTCTATGTCTCTCTCTCTCTCTCTCTCTCTCTCTCTCTCTGTCTGTCTGTCTCTCCCTCTCTCTCTCTGTCTATCTGTCTACCCCCTCTCTCTGTCTGTCTGTCTCTCTCCCTCTGTCTCTCTCTCTCTCTCTGTCTGTCTGTCTCTTCCTCTCTCTCTCTGTCTATCTGTCTACCCCCTCTCTCTGCCTGCCTGTCTGTCTGTCTGTCTCTTTCTCTCATCTTCTAAAAATGCCATTTGAACAAAGCTAAGCCTGTCGTGTAAATACGATCTCCGTGTGACATTCCAGATAAATAAACGGAGTACGGGTGTATGGGATAACTGCGGCTGCTAAATGATTCAGAGTAAACATGCGTGGGTGTGTGTTGTGCTATAAAATCTATCTCCTCTAATCTACTAAACTCTGTCAAAGTGTGTAAATGGGTTTCCACATATGCTTCGTTTCCATCCACCCTGGCCTGAGTAAAAGGGGCGGAGTCACCCTGGAAACCCATTTACACACTTTGACAGAGTTTAGTAGATTAGAAGAGATAGATTATATATATAGATAGATTTTATATATATATATACATATATATATATATATATATATATATATATATATATATAAAACACCACCATCATCATCATCATCATTATCAAGTGCAGCCTTCATCACTCTGGAATCTTCAGACTCAGATCCGAGTTTCACTGGTGACTCGGTAACACAGGCCCTCATGGTTTCTACTTATTTTCTTTTAGATTTAATTCAATTCATTTTCTCTGTATCGCGCTTTTAATGATGGACATTGTCTTTAGGCAGTTGTGTAGAAATATAGAAACCATAGAATAAAAATTATAAAATTTAAAAAGAGCAAACATGAGGCAACAGAGGCGAGGAAAAACCTCCTGAGATGATATGAGGAAGAAACCTCGAGAGGCACCAGGCTCAGAAAGGGAACCTCATCCTTATTTGGAAGTAAATAATGTAAATGTGAATAATATCCTTTCTACAATTGTTTATAA
>NC_080736.1:3597500-3632500 GCF_019097595.1 Hemibagrus wyckioides | reverse complement strand
AGCAAAGGCTTTAGAAAGCATTCTCTCAGGTCTAGCACGCAGATTCACCCCCTGAGGGATGTTTTCGGTATAATACGCCGACTGAACTCGAGAAGGAAGCGCTCAGGTGAGGCTCAGGGATTTGCGGCTGGTGTAAATAATTAGGGGTTTCCTTACCGTGACATTGTTCACCACGACAATTATATATGTAAAAGAGCTCCTGGAGGTGCACCAGGTGTGCGGGCTCAGCTCCCAGGATGGACAGTGATGTCATCCAGGTGTGTGCATCTGCGTAAACACCATCTGCTGTGGCTATTAGATAGATGCAGCTGTGGTGGAACTGGTGCAGGTTTAATTCTGCCAGGGATTATAATCCAGCAGTCTGTAATCAGCAGGTGTAAGGTGGACAGGAAGTGACCCATCCCTTGGCTCACGATGAGCTTCCCCGCACAGCCGAGGCACTACACAGCTTCAAGGAAAGAAAGCCATCAGGATGTGCTTTAGAAGGAAATTAAAACCAGCATTACACAGTAAAGACAGTATTCCTTTTTAGTCACAACAATTTGCCAGAATTAATTCAATTCAGTTCAATTCAATTTATTTGTATAGCGCTTTTAACAATGGACATTGTCTCAAAGCAGCTTTACAGAAGTATAGAAACAGAGAAGGACAAAATATTTAAGTTAAAGTTACTATTTTATCCCTAATGAGAAGCCTGTGGTGAGGAAAAACTCCCTATGATGATATGAGGAAGAAACTTTGAGAGGAACCAGGCTCAGAAGAGAAGCTCATCCTCATCTGGATGACACTGGACACTAAATAATGTGACCAAGGGCTCATGAGGAACTATTAGGTCAGTGTAGTTTCTGAGTTCGTTATAGACACAAATTCCTTGCTGTTGCATGCTGACCGATGTAACGGCAGATCCGTGACGCTGTGAATAAAAATCAATAGCTATGAATGGACTGGACTGTGGGTCTATGAAGCAAGTTCTCAGTATAGAACAGTATAAACACTCGCTCCTTCAGCAGCTTTTCTTATAATGTTTATAACACAACAAGAAAATAAAAATCTTCTGAAAACCTCTCCTTACTAAAGACATTCCAGTCATTTAAAACTTAAGGTGTGTCCCAAACAACATACTTATTCACTACTCTACTCTACTATGTAGTATAAATAAAGTTCACAATGATGATTCCAACAAGAAGTGCACTTCAAAAACTCTTATTTAACCAAATAAAATTAAAAAAAAAGATTTTTTGAGAAATTCTGTGCACTGTGAAGGACTGGTGACCTGTCCAGGGTGTACCACTGCCTTTCGCCCAATGTGTGCTGGGATTGACTCCAGCAGATCCCCGTGACCCTAATTAGGAATAAAGTGGGTTTAGAAAATGGAAGGAGTTTGTACACTTTATAGAAAGTCAACATCTGTTTCAAAAATATATGGTTGTGTCATTTAGTCTCAGACTGTCTCACTGTCTGGTATATTTTAAATGTTCTTGATTGAAGTGATCTGATTGGCCTCCATGTTTCCAGGGGAAATAATAAAACAAAACAACTGAATATACAGTCAACTTTTCAGAGCTTGATGAAGAAACGAAATTGAAAGCGGTTCACAGAATCCAGTGTATAAACCTCATCAGAGAATCCCATTAGTTTAATCAGTAAGATTCATTTACAGGTACAAATATTGCTCGAAAACCGATTTACCATCAAAAACACGCTGAATCATTCATCAGCTCATCTGACTCCGCCCATCGCAGAGGCATTGCTCATTGTGAAAGTGTTTTCTGTTAATTAATGCTCATTCTGTCTGCCCATTTCACTCTATATGACTCAAACCGTGAGCAGTAGAGAGCATGTGAACCCTCAAACCCCAAACACATCATCACATCGACACGGCTATCTATAGCTGCGTGATGAAGCAGATAATTGGGGATAGCGTACACAAAGCTTCACAAAGCTAATCCCACTCAGGGTAATTCAGCAGTCTAGACGCTGTAAGCCAGGCCAACTTGTCTGTCAGGCCTTCTATGGAGGAGCATGTGTCTCCGAGACGCTGGAGATGAGCTCATTTTGGCATATTTTACTCCAGTGTTTTACCCAAAACATCAGTCATGGACGACTAGCACAGAATCTGCCGCTTTGCACTGAACCTCAGATTGGGGATAAACCGTGTTTAAGCTTGTCTTTTTTGATCTGGCAGAATTGCTGTGTGGTGTGTGTGTGTGTGTGTGTGTGTGAGAGAGAGAGAGAGAGAGAGAGAGAGAGAGAGAGAAAAAGAGAGAACCGAAAAGAAAATGAATAAAGCCAATGAGACTAAAAAAGATAAAGAAACAGTTGAGTCAATGTCTGTTCGTGTGTGTGTGTGTGTGTGTGTGTGTGTGTGTGGATGCATGTTACTGACAATTCAAAAAGTGCACCTGTGCCCACTCGGAATTGTCCAGGTCTCATGACATCATGGTATCATGTCTTATGACTTCTGAAAAAACTGAAAAAAACCCAAAATAAATAAACAAACAAACAAATCAATCAATCAATCAATCAATAAGAAAGTAAGCAAATAAATAAATAAATAAGAAAGTATGCACATAAAAAATAATAAGAAAGTAAGCATATTCATAAATAGGTAAATAAATAAGTAATTACATAAGTAAGTAAATAAGTAAATATATATGTAAGCAAGCAAGTACTTAAATAAATAAATAAATAAATAAATAAATAAATAAATAAATAAATAAATAAGTAGTTATATAAGTACATATATATGTAAATAAGCAAGTACTGATATGAATGAATAAATAAATTAACAAATACACAAATAAATAAAAGAATAAATAAATAGGTAATTACATAATAAATAAGTAAATAAGTACGTAAGCAAGTAATAAATAAATAAATATCACCACTGGGATAACAAATAATAAAAATTGTAAAAAAAAAAAAAAAAAAATTAATAAATAAATAAAATAAAATAAAAACAAACTCAGTTGCCATTCATAAAAAGAGCATTAAAATGTTTAAAATATTTATTTATTTAGTATGTTAAGTTGTTTCAAAAATGTTAGAATTGGCCTCTAAACAAAAAGAAAGACAATGTGAACAGAAGTGACTGGAGCTAGACTAAATAAGCCTCGGGCGGTTTGTTCGTATATATTTTTGGGAATAATAGAATGACACAAGAAGCGCAGTAACTGTTTCATCACGCAGGTCAGGACACGTCGCTACATCCGTTTTCCTCTGTATTTATCTCCATCACACTCCCATGAACAACATCTGACAATACAACGCTAACACCACAGCACTGCTGACCACTACGCCGGCCAGTAACTGGCTCTGAAAACTGCTCTGTTAAAAACATGGAACCGTTTATCTAATAATTACAGAAGGAGCCTCCAGTGTCAGTAAGAAAACATGGAGGAATCAACTGGTACAACTTCGGTAAATTAGCTTGATCAAATAGCTAGCTAGCTGCATTTTGTAAACTTTAGTAAATAAGTTAGCTATGTTAGTTCAATCTTGTAAATTAGCCTGTTAAATTAAGTAGCTAGCTGTGTTTAGTGAATTAGCTAGGCATAATAGCTAGATTTGCTAGAAATTAGCTTGTAAAAATAGTTAGCTAGTTATGTTTTGTGAATTAGCTAGGTAGGTATATTTTGCAAATTAGCTAGCAGTAGTAGCTTGCTAGTAAAATTGATTAAAATAGCTTGTTGAATTAGCTAGCTAGTAAGATTTTTGCGAATGAGCTTGTTGCATTAGCTGGATAGATACATTTTGTAAATTAGCTTGATAAATAGCTAGTTGTATTTTGCTAAATTAGCTTGATATATTAGCTAGCTAGTTACAGTTTGTAAATGAGCTTGATATATTAGCTAGCCAGATCCATTTTGTAAATAAGCTTTTTAAGTCAGCTAGCTAGCCAAATTTTGTAAATTGGTTATTAAATTAAAAGCTAATATAAGTCGTATGTTGTTAAGTGAACAGTTCTCGTGTGTTAATGTGAAATTAAACGCCAAATATTAGCTGAAAATGACAAAATGACGAGCCGTTACAGTGATATTATTGTACGTTTTATTTTATTTCCTATATTCTGCCACTTTTCTCCGCCTGGGTCGCCTCCCATTTTCCCGTCTCAGCCTTTCCTTGAAAGCAGCCATTTCACTTGGAAACACACAAGCTACAGCGTGCCGCCAAAAACACATGCACACACTCGCACTGGGAGATTTTTCCCAAACCCGGCGTTCTGATGAAGCGTTTAAGGCAGTATGTGGTTACAGGGTTGTTTTTAAAAAATGCAAACAAACATTATTCATTGCTGTTTGCTATTTTAAGGTTAAACAGAGACGGCAGCTTCTCTTGGCGCTGATTCGGCAGAATCATCCGAGTAAAATTAAACACTTAGCGCTCTTACTCCGAAACGATTTTCCAAGAAAATTTTTTTTTTAAATTAAATTCATTCCTAAATTTTTCAACTTCTTGTTACTAAACACAAAATGTTGCTTGATGCTAAATTAGCTTGTTAATTTAGCCGGCTAGTACAGATTTTTGATTGTTTTGTCAAATTAGCTAGCTAAAAGCTTTGTTTACCATCTAACTTGTCAATTAGCTTACTAAAATTGCAAGCTAGTGTGTCGTTTTTTCAAGCTAGGTAGTGTAAAAGAGGCGTAAAGATAATGACTAGCGAGTTAAGATTGTCTTGTTAAACTAGCTTAATAGTTAAATATTAGTACTTAGAGATAACGAATCATTTAAGAGATCATGTTGTGCTAAACACGAGCTAGCTGCTGTACCGTATTAGCGAATCAACTCTTTTTCGAACAAGTTAGCGTCTGGTTTGAAAGGTTTATATAGTAACTGGAATCAGCCGAAGAGAAGTAAGTGAGTGAATCAGAGTGAAGAGAGTTTCATCATCTCCGTTAGCATGGAAAGAGATCAGAGCACTGAAGAGCGGAGTGATGATGATGATGATGATGATGAGGCGTGTGTTATTTTCTGTACAAATTATCAGAGATTCCAGGTTTGCAGGAGCTCAAAGCCGTCTGTGGTTAGGTGGAGTGTCAGGTTACGAATCGATTCGTGTTAAATGATGCAACTCTAATGGCCGGTGGCAGTTAGATTTCCCCGCCCATTTCCTGTTGAGTGATATCACTTTACTGTAAGTGAGAACACCAGCAGTGCAGAGCAGCAGGGAGGAACATGATGAGCTGATCAGGACTGATTTATAGCCTGGTGACTGGTAACAACATTTAAAATTCCTCAAAAACCAGCGATGCAGACGCTGCTTTTTATGTGGTGAAAGATCTGGAAAACACCATTAAACATTACTCAATAAAAATAAAGAAAGAAAGAGAGAAATAAATAAATAAAGAAATAAAGAAATTTACTTGAGCACTGAACTATTTTATTATTATTATTATTATTATTATTATTATTATTATATTATTGTTATATTATTATTATTATTATTATTATTATTATATAATTATTTACACATGATTTTTACATTTTGTTTTCTAAGTATATGTTTTACTTGTTTTTATTTTTATTTTGCAATTATTTATTTTTTCTTTCAATTTTATTTGGTATTTTTGTTTTGTATTTATTTGTGTTATTATTCTCCTATTAAACTATTTTCCTTCCATATCTGACTGCAGTTGAATAATTCCTCAAACATTTCAAAATGTTCTGTCACGGATTTTCAATATCTATAACAACCTGTTATAAATGCTCATAAGGGCTACATGACACCTACATACAAAATTCATGACATATAATTGATGCCACATTTTTCTTTAATCAAAATGTCCATTTTGATAACAGCTGGACTTATTCCAGGTGTCCTTTAATAACAGCTGGACTTATTCCAGGTGTCCCCTCATGGAATTACAGCATGGACCTGGTTTTGAAATTTCAACCTGTTATAAATGGCCATAAAAGCTACATAACCCCTAACTAAAAAAAGTAACATATTGCTGATGCTTCAATTTTATTTAATCAATATGTCACTTTGCTTTTATGACAGCTTTAATGTCAGCTCATCCAGAGGCCTGGCTTGCAAACTGTTATAAATGCTCATAGGGCTACATAACGCCTACCTATGATATTCATGACATATAATAGATATTTCTGTTTTATTTCATGAAAATGTCCTTTAGCTTTAATCACAGCTTTAATTTCTGCTCATGGTGTTTCAACATGAACATGGCTTTGGCATTTCAACCTGTTATAACTGCTTATAGGGCTACATAACAACTATATACTGTATAATATTCACTGTATATACTTTACATTTTAGTTTAATTCAATCAAAACTCTCTTTTGTTTTAATGACAGCTTTAACATCCACTTATGGAGTTTCACCAGAGACATGGCTTTGGCATTTCAACCTGTTATAAATGCTCATAGTACTACATACCACCTACCTACAACATTCATGACTTATATTTGAGAGTTGGCCATATTCCAGGTGTCGGCTCATAGGGCTTTATGACACCTACATGAGCCAGTCATTATTATATGATTCTAATACCTGCATATACGAGCTAAACACCTTTTATGCTTGCTTTGAGGCTGCAGCTCAGAGCGCTAACGGCGTTAGCAGTGCTAACAGCGCTACAGGCAGCACACACGAGGAGCATGCCGGAGTGGACAGTGCGTTCACAGTCTTGGAGCACGACGTGAGAAAGGCATTCAGGAGAGTGAACACCAGGAAGGCAGCAGGACCAGATGGCATCACGGGTCGGGTCCTGAAGGCCTGTGCTGACCAGCTTGCTCCTGTGTTCACTGAGATTTTCAACCTCTCCCTGTAACAGTCTACAATCCCGACGTGCTTCAAACAGTCCACCATTGTTCCTGTCCCCAAGAAACCCCAGCCAACCTGCCTGAATGACTACCGTCCAGTGGCCCTGACCTCAGTGGTGATGAAGTGCTTCGAAAGACTCATCAGAGACTTCATCACTTCTTCCCTACCTGACACCTTGGACCTGCTACAGTTCGTGTACCGTCCCAACCGATCTACAGAGGATGCCATCGCATACCTCCATCATGTAGCCCTGAGCCATCTGGACAGCAGAAGGGGGAATTATGTCAAAATGCTGTTTGTCGACTACAGTTCAGCGTTTAACACCATAATTCCCTCCATAATCACCACCAAGTTGGAGATCCTGGGCCTTAGCCCATCCCTGTGTCGGTGGATCTCCAACTTCCTGCGAGACAGACCTCAGGCAGTACGGGTGGGCAACCATGTCTCATCCTCACTCACCCTCAGCACTGGAGCCCCCCAGGGTTGTGTTCTGAGCCCCCTGCTGTACTCTCCCCTGCTGTACTCACCTTTGACTGTGTGGCCACTTCCAACTCCACCAACATCGTGAAGTTTGCGGACGATACTGTGGTGGTGGGCCTGATCTCCAATAACGACGAGACGGCCTACCTAGAGGAGATTAAAAACCTGGAGACATGGTGCCAGGTCAACAATCTCCTCCTGAACGTCAGCAAGACTAAGGAGCTGATAGTGGACTTTAGCACAAAGCAGGAGAGGAATTACCAGCCCCTCACCATCAACGGGACCCCAGTGGAGAGAGCGGACAGTTTCCGTTACCTAGGTGTTTACATCACGCAGGACCTGACATGATCCTGTCACGTTAACACCCTGGTGAAGAAGGCCCAGCAGCGTCTTTATAATCTCAGACGCCTGAAGGACTTTAAACTGCCCTCAAAGGTGCTAAAGACATTCTACACCTGCACCACTGAGAGCATCCTGACGGGAAGTATCACTGCCTGGTTTGGGAACAGCACCAAACAGGACAGGCAAGCTCTCCAGAGGGTGGTGCGATCAGCCGAGCGTGCCATCCGCACCAAGCTTCCTGACCTGGACACCATATACAGCAAGCGGTGCTGGACCAGGGCCAGGAAGATAATGAAGGACCTCAGCCATCCCAACAATGGACTCTTCTCTCTGTTGAGGTCAGGGAAATGTTTCCGTTCCTTGAAGGTGAACACAGAGCGAATGAGGAGGAGCTTCTTCCCGCAGGCCATTCGGGCCCTCAACCAGTACACCTAGGATCTGGACTCTCTGGCCTTACCTCCACACAACATAACATAACATTCTACCTCAGCTGATTGTTGCACATGCTATATTGCACTACTCTGTACACACAATAACACTCACTGTACATCTTCTCTGTACATCTTTGTGTGTGCACTGCACTGTCACTTTACTCCCTGTAGAACTGGGCATTATATTTTTGTCACTTTGCACTGTCACTTTGCTCCCTGTAAAACTGGACATTATATTTTGTCACTTTGCTCCCTGTAAAATTGGACATTATATTTTGCCTCATATACACTTATACAATATATTTATATATTTATCTTACATATGCACTACTGGACATACTACACTCTTTTGCACCACCATTTCATTGTTGACTTAGCAGACCTTTTACCTACATATATTCATATTCATACACATCTTCTGTACATATAGAGTCTACACATATACTATAAATATACTATATTGTACTATATATATATATATATATATATATATATATACATACATATATATTTTTTGTGTTTGTTTTTATACTTTTATATTTTTTACACTTTTATGTTACACTTTCTTTTACACATTTTCTTTCTATTCTTTCCTCTTTTATGTAAGACAGTCATAAAAAGCATTTCACTACATGTCGTACTATGTATGATTTCGTATGTGACAAATAAAATTTGAATTTGACTTTGAATTTGAATAAACCCTTCATAAGTGATTCTAAAGGTTAATTCCATGAGACATCAGCTCCCAAAACAACCTGCTTTTGCCACTCTTGATGTCAGGCTGACATAACAAATAGTTCAAGGGTTGAGATGACATCATTTGACTAATTACTGTGATACGTTCTAGAATGACATCATAGATGACTTTGTAATTCAGTGCTTTTTGTGTTCTAACAGTTATAACGTCACACAAGCCGACATAGGAGGTTAACTGGAGTTTGACGTGATATTCGCCAGTTCAGAAACCAAACCAACCTTATGTCAACAAAAATCTATTTTGAGGCATTGTGTCAACTCGGTATTAAGAGTGACAAAAGAAGTCTTCGCGACAGTTGGCACCTGGGAATAAGCTTTTATAAATGTTTATGTAGGTTGATGTCATTTGTCATGAAAGGCTTATGTAGTGTCATGCAGCATTTGCTTCCATACTTTTTTGCCTGTATTGTGTATATAATGTGTGTGTGTGTGTGTATGTGTGTGTGTGCATGAGTGTGTGTGTGCTTGTGTGTGTGTGTGTGTGTGTGTGTGTATGTGTTGGGACTCAGGCCACAACTTCAAACCACAACCACTCATCCTGCCATCACAGCTGGTACAGGTTAACACAGTAATAACAAACAATCATGTCATCTCTCTCTCTCTCTCTCTCTCTCTCTCTCTCTCTCACACACACACACACACACACACACACTAACCAGAACAACACTGTATATAAATCATAAATTCTGAAACCAGGATCAATAAAATAAATGTATGCAGATACACGAATATTGCGAACTTTGTCTAGGTTAACTGTCTCTAGCAACTAGTCTTGTGAGCCAATAAAAAACAAGTGGGCGGAGCTGTGGTCTGTTTGATGGGTACCAGAGGTCTGATGTGATGCAGTGACTTGTTATAATGCCACTACATACAAGAAAACATGACGCAAAGTTTCACTACATTCCAGAAAATGAGTTATGTGCGAGTAAAAATAGTACAAGAACACAAGTGTTCTTTTCTTCTCCTGCATGTAGGAGGTGCAGTTTGTCTTTTTTTTCCCATCTACGTCGTGCTAAACAGGGTACGAAAAACAAAGCCAGGGTACAGGATGTTCAGACAGTGCAGGTATGCACACGAGTAGTAATAACAGCACGATTCTAGGCTTTTCTTCGTGATCCGATCTAACAGCTTTGTCTGAAGAAGACGGCATCCATCCACACGTGTGCGCTACACGTTTAACAAGACAATTAATGCCGACTGAGTTCCTTATCCTCCACATGCATTTTTATCATACCTGTGGCAAGGCCTCGGGTATGATGGAGCTCAGCCACAGCCACAGACGTGTAGCTCAGGCCACGCCTTATTGTTTTGAAACGACTAGAAAATGCTACGTTTCATTACTGTGGAGCTCTCCTGCTTCTTCACGGCGTCTTGTTGTCCTTCCTGTCACAAATGACTTTTTCCTGAAATCGGCGTGACTCTCTGACCTACTGGAGGCATTTTTTTCCCGAACCCAGCTTTTGTTTTGTAAGAAAATGGCGTGCTGATATCGGAGCTCGCCGTGCTCTTCGTGTATATTTCCCTTTCAAAATAAGTCTGTCGTCGGGTGATAAATCTAATCAGAAGTGAAAACACGGCCCTCTCGCTCCGCACATATCGGGTTGCTCGGAGTGTACCAGAGATCTTCTTCTGCACACGATGAACTCTGAATCTTTTACATCGGGATTTGTATTGCTAGACCCCGACATGGCGACCGACTTTAACTCTTTACTCTTAACTATTAACTATTAACCATCACCAATAAACTAACTCATCACCTGCTGCTTCTTTAGCTGAGAAGAGACAGAGAGCAAGAGAGAGACGGAGAGAGAGAGAGAGAGAGAGAGAGAGAGAGAGACATCATCAAGTCTCTCTATTTAAATGTTTAAAGTCTCTATTTTATATAATATAGTCTCTCTAATTTTATATTATATAGTCTTTCTATGTTTATATTATACAATGTCTCTGTTTTATGTTATAGAGTCTCTTTATTTTTATATTATAGAGACTCTAAATTATAAATGTAATATAATATAAATCTCACCAACAGCTTAAGGACTTGGGGTTGAACCTGAGGAAAAGAAAGAAAGAAAGAAAGAAAGAAAGAAAGAAAGAAAGAAAGAAAGAAAGAAAGAAAGAAAGAAAGAAAGAAAGAAAGAAAGAAAGAAAGAAAGAAGAGCAGCCATTATATTATGGATAGTTGGGACTGAAAATATATTCTGTTGTGAACTTTTCTTCTTTTGTTTAAATTTGCTCTGTTAAGAATGTCAGTTAAGAGAAAGACAAAGACAGAGTGAGAGAGAGAGAGAGAGAGAGAGAGAGAGAGAGAGAATTAGATATAGAGATAGTGTCAGAGAGAGAGAGAGAGAGAGAGAGAGAAGTAGATATAGAGATAGTGTCAGACAGAGAGAGAGAGAGAGAGAGAGAGAGAGAGAGAAGTAGATATAGAGATAGTGTCAGACAGAGAGAGAGAGAGAGAGAGAGAGAGAGAGAGAGAGAGAAGTAGATATAGAGATAGTGTCAGACAGAGAGAGAGAGAGAGAGAGAGAGAGAGAGAGAGAGAGAGAGAGAGAGAGAGAGAGAAGTAGATATAGAGATAGTGTCAGACAGAGAGAGAGAGAGAGAGAGAGAGAGAGAGAGAGAAGTAGATATAGAGATAGTGTCAGACAGAGAAAGAGAGAGAGAGAGAGAGAGAGAGAGAGAAACAGATGTAGAGATACTGCAAGAGGGAGAGAGAAGTAGATATAGAGATAGTGCCAAAGAGAGAGAGAGAGAGAATGTAGAGAGAGAGAGAGAATCAATGCATCACTGTCACTTTCATGTAGGAAACAATACTAGTTCAGCCACTCGCGTGTTTCTGGTACGGTTTCTACTCCGACTAAAAAAAATAAAACAAAGGGAGATTATGCTGGCAGAAAGACATGCCGTAAATCTCTCTCTCTCTCTCTCTCTCTCTCTCTCTCTCTCTCTTTCTATCTCTTATCATCTCATTCAGGAAGTAAGGGTTACATATATTACATGTAGAATACTCTTCCACTAGAAACCCATGATTTTTTCATTTTTCACAGTAAGATCTAGCTTCAATTTATTTAGATTTTTTACAAACAATTTTTGGCGCTGCTATTTCTCAAACTTGATGACATCATCACTTCCAATTTGATGACGATGTGATTTCATTTTGCTTAAATGATCAGTTAGAGCTCGCTGTTATGAAATTATTAATTAATTAATTTGCCAACAACATAAGAAAACAACAAACATATGAACAGACAGACAGACAGACAGTCCTAGATGTTATCCCAAGTGAGCAAGCCTGAGGTGACTGAGGCGACTGTGGCAAGGAAAAACTCCCTTAGATAGTATGAGGAAGAAACCTTGAGAGGAATCAGACTCAAAAGGGAACCCCTCCTCATTTGGGTGACAATTGTGTGATGCCGATACAGCATGTGTATAGTGTTATGTAAATCAATAAGGAGGTTGTTGTCCACAGCACTGCTTTGCATATCCCAATCCTCACAATCAGAACCCGGCTGGAGCCGGTCCATCTCCGGATGCCACTGGAGCCGGCACAGTCTCTGTATGCCTCGGGATGGGTAGAAGAAGGGAAACAATGGAACAGAATTAGCGTAGCTGCTGTTCATAATATTAGCAGTACTAGATGATAATGTGCATTTATGGGCACAAGGTTATGGGATGTGTTAGATGTATGCGAGGCCAAAGAGATAAGTCTTTAGTCTACGTTTAAACTGGGATTATTTATTCTAGAACCAAATCTGTGACATTAGCGCAGGATTAGATTGACGCGCCCGTGCTAGTCCGTGATCGTTTCCATGGTAACAACTCATTCTCGGGGACTTATACAGCAGAGGCTCCTCATAAAAGACTAAAAATAAACAAATGTGGATTTTTATTATTTTTTTTTAAATAAAGAAAATTAGATAAATTGACATTTATCTTTAATATTTATCACTAAAATTTATCACTAACATTTATCCTTAACGTTTATCACTAACATTTAACGCTAACGTTTATCGTTATATTTTTCTTTCATAAACACATTATTATTATTATTATTATTATTATTATTAACTTGAAGAAAGTGAAAAAAAAAAAGAAATCCTGGTCAGAGAACGAAGTGAGAACAGGAACTAGCGTCTTTCAGGGGCCTTCCATAACATTAAATGTAGCTAAGAATGGATTAAACACATGATTTCTTCTTTGAAGAACAAATAATTAACAAACATTTTTTATCTTTGGAAAGTTGCCGAGCCAAAAGAGGAATAAACCGCAGTATCAGTATCGGTATCAGTATCATCACACGGTCCTGGTGCTTTTTAAATTATTTTATTTAAATAGCACAAGGTGGGATTTTTTAATGTATAATTTTTTAATTAATTAATTAAAATTCATTTGAAAAATATTCATTAAAAAAAATCAGCTTAGTTAATGACATTCTGAATGCGTTTATGTTTACAGAACTTCTTGTTTTATGTGTGTGTGTGTGTGTGTGTGTTATCTTTCTACTGTATCAACACATAAACGCTAAAAAATGTGCAGACACTAAGATTTACAGCCGAACGTAACGCAGGTGCAACCGACAAAACACACCGATCTTGACATTAAATGACATTAAGTGTGTGTGTGTGTGTGTGAAGAAGTGACTATCACACAGCAAATCTTGAAAGAAAGAAAGAAAGAAAAAAAAGAAAAGAGGAAGAAAACATAAGAAAAAGGCAGATGAGAGTTCCAGAGAAAGGCTTTTTGTTTCTCGAGTGTGTGTGAGAGTGTGTGTGTGTGTGTGTAACTGGAGTGTGACATTCAACACACTGCACTGATAGAGAGATAAAAACACACACACACTGCGGGCCTATAAACACGATAAAACACACACTTGACTTCAGTGTGTGTTTGACACTGTATATGTAAGGAGAGGAGACGAGTGCTGAAATGCACCAGTATTATTTTTTATATTTGTGGTAAACTGGCAACCCGAGACCCTGATATAATGCCTGCGGATGTAGAAAGGTGTTAAAAAATAAATTCAATTTAATTCAATTTATTAATTCATTTATTTATTGCACTTTTAAATAATGGACATTGTCTCAAAGCAGCTTTACAGAAGTAAAAAGAGTTACAGACTTTACAGAAGTTTAGAAACAGAGAAAAAATAATAAAGTTTAAAGTTATCGCTCACATTTAATGTTAAAAATTATCCCTAACATTTATGCCTGAGGTTTACCATTAACATTTATCACTAACGTTTATCCCCAATATTTATCCCGAGCATTTATCGCAAATGGTTATCCCTAACATTTATAGCTAAAGTTTATCATTTATATTTATCCTAACATTTATCACAAATGTTTAAACCTTACGTTTCTATCTAACATTTATCCCTAACATTCATTCCTAATGTTTATCGCTAACATTTATCCCTAAAATTTAATCCCTAACGTTTATCCCTAACATTTATCTCTAACATTTATCCCTAATGTTTATCCCTAACATTTATCTCTAACATTTATCACTAATATTTAATGTTAAAATTTATCCCTAATGTTAACTCAGAAAACTGAACATATAACAATTATGTTAAATTCCTGTCTCTCATGATTTTACTAAAACGTGACCCTGACCCTGACTTCTGCTTTATAGAGAAATGTTTGTGGAGGTGACGAGCTCTGAAGGTTTGCGGTCACTCAGAAGGCGGAGTCGGAGCTCGTGGGAAAACGCCACATCATCTA
Source organism: Hemibagrus wyckioides (assembly GCF_019097595.1). Classification (NCBI taxonomy): domain Eukaryota; kingdom Metazoa; phylum Chordata; class Actinopteri; order Siluriformes; family Bagridae; genus Hemibagrus; species Hemibagrus wyckioides. The sequence goes on along the minus strand of NC_080736.1, from coordinate 3,617,987 downwards.
CACGGTATCATGAGATGCTGTTTCAGTGATGGTCACCACTCCCTTCATATCATCTCTCCTTAATCATCCTCCTTCTTCCTTCTTCTCAAGTGGAAGCCAAATGAGAAAACATGAAATAAAGCACCGATATTCAAGAGGTAGAGTTTTCTGCTCTCTCTGTGCGTGTAAAGAAAACATTTAGACTATTTTATCCACAACAGCACTTCCTTTCACTCAAAAAATAAAATAACAAATAAACCATCTTAACAATCTTAATCAACATCATCATCATCATCATCATCATTGTCATATTCATCATTTTCATTAACATCATCATCATCATCATCATCATCACTGTCATATTCATCATTTTCATTAACATCATCATCATCATCATCATCGTCATTATCATATTCATCATTTTCATTAACATCATCATCATCATCGTCATTGTCATCATCTTCATCAATATCATCATCAGTATCATCATCATCATCATCATCTTAATCAACATCAACATCATCTTAATTAACATCATCACCATCCTCATCATCATCATCAACAACATCATCATCATCTTAATCTTCATCATCATCATCATCATCTTAATTAACATCTTAATCATCATCATCATCATCTTAGTCATCTTAATCATCACCATCCTCATCATCATCAACATCATCAACATGATCATCATCATCATCACCTTAGTCATCTTAATCAACATCACCATCCTCATCATCATCATCCTCATCATCATCATCATCATCATAATCATAATCATCTTAATCTTCATCATTTTAATCTTCATCATCATCATCATCATCATCATCATCTTAATCTTCATCATCATCATCATCTTAATCTTCATCATCATCATCATCATCATCTTAATCTTCATCATCATCATCATCTTAATCTTCATCATCATCATCATCATCATCTTAATCTTCATCATCATCATTAGCAGCAGCACCCATATCCACACAGATTATAAGGAAGTGAATATCATCAGCATGTGATCATTAAGTCAGCTGGCCAGCTTGTTTTTAGCAAAATGGTGTGTGATGTCATATCCTGTTGCTGACCTGTGTGGTCATATCCTGACCTGATCTTATTTGCCATGTTTGTCTCTGAACAAAATTGCACATGCTCACATTAAAGTGTAATGTGTCCGGGTCTTTATATATCCAGAATTCCAGGTTTGGATCCTGAGCTCTGGGTTATGGATAGCTCCTGTCTGGAATTTTGCATCTTCTCCTCATGTCCATCCGACCGCCTAAAAACATTCCGTACACTCATGTGACAATGCTAAATGACTAAAGTGTGTGCAGTTCGTTATCAAGAGTCCCATCCGGGATGTGTTCCCACCTCATATCTGGTATTCCCAGGATCTTTATCCACTGGATTCCTGACCAGGATAAAAACCTTTTCCAGGGTGTTTAAACTCTAAGTGTGAGTTAATTGATAAAGGGTGCCAATACTTATGGACTTGTGCTATAGGTTTAAATTTCAGAAGTGACGACGTTCAGAATGTTTTGGTAAGGTTAAACCCAGGTGTTTCATTAAGGAAGGTTTCTAACAGAGGAATCCGGAACATTCCAGCGTTTCCGCATGTTTCCAAGCGCCTGCATGTTATGCTGCAACACAGCGAGATAACGATCACCCGGAGTGACGCGCCTGACAACGGCACCAAGCTCCAAAAACCTTCCACTGTGACACGGTGAGGAGAGTGATTCTTGGCAGAAGTCGACCGACGTGAAAGATGAAACGAAGGAATGGAGACGGAGGGGGAAAAAAAACGAGAGGAGCCAGAGAACAACAAGCAACGAGGGAGAGCGATGGAACCGGATCGTGGGAAAGTCCACCTCACTCTTCCAACATGACAAGTGGAAAATCTCATCCAATTCATCTGGCCAGAGTTCTGCTGTGAACATGGAGCTGATACTCGGGACTGGGAACTGTGTGTGTGTCTGTGTGTGTGTGTGTGTGTGTGTATTAATAGGTGATTTGTGTGTGGGTATGTGTACAGTATGTGTGTGTGGTTGTGTGTGTGTGAGTCCTGAGTCCCGAGGGCTGAGTCCTGAGTCCTGAGTGCTGAGTCCCAAGTGCTGAGTCCTGAGTGCTGAGTCCTGAGTCCCGAGTGCTGAGTGCCGAGTGCCGAGTCCTGAGTGCTGAGTGCCGAGTCCTGAGTCCCGAGTGCTGAGTCCTGAGTCCCGAGTGCTGAGTCCCGATTCCTGAGTGCTGAGTGCCGAGTGCTGAGTCCCGAGTCCTGAGTGCTGAGTGCCGAGTGCTGAGTCCTGAGTGCTGAGTGCCGAGTCCTGAGTCCCGAGTGCTGAGTCCTGAGTCCCGAGTGCTGAGTCCCGATTCCTGAGTGCTAAGTCCTGAGTGAGTCCTGAGCGCTGAGTGCTGAGTCCCGAGTGCTGAGTCCTGAGTGAGTCCCGAGCGCTGAGTCCAGAGTCCCGAGTGCTGAGTGCTGAATGCTGAGTCCAGAGTCCTGAGTGCTGAGTGCCGAGTGCTGAGTCCCGAGTGCTGAGTCCTGAGTGAGTCTCGAGCGCTGAGTGCTGAGTCCCGAGTGCTGAGTCCTGAGTGAGTCCCGAGCGCTGAGTCCAGAGTCTCGAGTGCTGAGTCCTGAATCCCGAGTGCTGAGTCCTGAATCCCGAGTGCTGAGTCCTGAATCCTGAGTGCTGAGTCCCGAGTGCTGAGTGCCGAGTGCTGAGTCCCGAGTCCCGAGTGCTGAGTCCCGAGTGCTGAGTCCCGAGTCCTGAGTCCCGAGTCCTAAGTCCCGAGTACTGAGTCCCGAGTGCTGAGTCCCGAGTGCTGAGTGCCGAGTGCTGAGTCCTGAGTCACAAGTGCTGAGTCCTGAGTCCTGAGTCCCGAGTGCTGAGTCCTGAGTGCTGAGTCCTGAGTCCCGAGTGCTGAGTCCTGAGTGCTGAGTCCTGAGTGCTGAGTCCCGAGTGCTGAGTCCTGAGTCCTGAGTGCTGAGTGCCGAGTGCTGAGTCCTGAGTCCCGAGTGCTGAGTCCCAAGTGCTGAGTGCCGAGTCCTGGGTCCCGAGCACTGAGTCCCGAGTGCTGAGTCCTGAGTGCTGAGTGCCGAGTCCTGAGTCCCGAGCGCTGAGTCCCGAGTGCTGTGTTCTGAGTCCCGGGTGCTGAGTGCTGAGTGCCGAGTGCTGTGTCCTGAGTCCCGGGTGCTGGGTCCCGGGTGCTGAGTGCTGAGTCCCGAGTGCTGAGTCCTGAGTGAGTCCAGAGTGCTGTGTCCCGAGTCCCGAGTACTGAGTCTTGCGTCCCAAGCACTGAATGCTGAGACCTGAGTCCCAAGTACTGAGTCCCAACTGCTGAGTCCTTCGTCCTGAGTCCCAAGTGCTGAGTCCAAAATGCTGAGTCCTGAATCCAGAGTCCTAGATCATGAGTCCTGAGCGCTGAGTCCTGAGCGCTGAGTCCCGAGTCCCAAGTTCTGAGCACTGAAATGAAAGTGTGTGGATTCAGTAATTACTGAAAGTCTACAGTTTCTTTTCTTTGGATGTTTAAACGTGTCTTTTTCTAATCGTTACTGTATGTCTTATCTGCAATTTTTGGTCTCATTACTGAAGGGACTGGACTTACAGGCCTTGGTGTGTGTGTGTGTGAGTGTAAGTGTGTGTGAGTGTGTCAGGTCCATGTCAGGCTCGCTCAGTTCCTTGAGAACTGTGTTGTGGGAGTTTTGAGGCTCGGACCGATTATTGGAGCTTTGTTTTGGCCCGAGTGCAGCATTTTTGGAGGTTAGCATTCACACACACACACACATGTTTAGCCCCTTACAGTCCTGTAAGTCATTAGAGAAATGCTGAGAGCATAAATGTCTTTATGAAGCTAGCTCAGCAACACACACAGTCTCTCTCTTTCTCTCTCTCTCACACACACACACACACACACACACACCAAGGCCTGTTCATCATGGGGAAACACATATGGATGATGACAGATACAGAATCATTTGATTTATTTCCAACCAGGCCTGAACACACACAGAGCTAACTGTTCACACACACACACACACACACACAAATACATACATACATACACACATACAACATACACACACACACACATACACACACACACACACACAAAATCAGATATTTCATATACAGTTGCAGTAAAAATAAACAGCACTTGTAAATCCATTCATCACACTGAGCAAGTGGCCTGGGCCTCTAGATCTTCACTAACCCATTCACACACACACACACACACACACACACACTGCTAATGAAGAATCATTTAACCACACGCACATCAGTCTTTATAAGAGCCGGAGCTCAGACATGCATGAGGATGTGAAATCCACACATACAGCAGGGACGGATCTTCTCCAGTTACTCTGAATATTTTACACAGTAATACCAGTTACTCCTAAACTCACACCAGTCCAAATCCTCATGTGACCAGGACAGAAATAACTCCACTAACTCAGAAAATACTGAACACTGAGTGTGTGTGTGTGTCTGTGTGTGTGTGTGTGTACAGTATGTATGTGGGTGTATGTGGATGTACATGTGTGTGTGTGGATATACGTGTGTGACAGTGTGTGTGTGTGTGTGTGTGTACAGTATAGAATACAGTAAAATACACACACTGTCTATCTCTCTCTCTCTCTCTCTCTCTCTCTCTCTCTCACACACACACACACACACGCACACACACACAAATACTCAAACAGACAGGTAGATAGATAGAGAGATAGATAGACAGACAGACAGACAGACAGACAGACAGATAGATAGATAGACAGATAGACAGATAGATAGATAGATAGATAGATAGATAGATAGATAGATAGATAGATAGATAGATAGATAGATAGATAGATAGATAGATAGCCTTTTTAATTGTGTTGTTATTGTAAAATAATCCAGTAACGCTGTAACGCTGCTAATAACAGTAACGCTGCTTCATCACAATATCATGATCCCTTTAACACATTGTGTCTGATCATTAATTAAAGTGTCTCACTGTATGTAGTTAATCACACGGCCGAACTGAAGGAGGAAAGTTCTGGAACTCGAGCCGGAGTAAGAGAGCCGACTCGATGCCTCCACATATTTTTATTGGGTTTGTTTGTTGTTTCAGACTCTTTGTGGCAACCCACTTTGACAGTGAGAGATGTTGGATTTTACGAGGCTTCTTTTTCGAAGCCATTATAAATCTGAAGAGAAAATAAGACAGAACACAGCACCTCTAGCCAGAACCCCAAACCATAATCAATTAGACACACACACACACAATATACCAGGCCTGAGAGGGTGCTGATGGATAGGAGAAAGCACTAACATATACATACTGATCATAAATACACACAAACATGCGCACACACAGACACACACACACACAGACAGAGAGATAGCTAGAGAGACAGACAGACAGACAAGCAGACAGACAGACAGACAAACAAACAGACAGGCAGATAAACAGACAGGCAGCCAGCCTGCTAGACAGATAGATAGATAGATAGATAGATAGATAGATAGATAGATAGATAGATAGATAGATAGATAGATAGATAGATAGATAGATAGATAGATAGATAGATAGATAGATAGATAGATAGATAGACAGACAGAGAATTAGACACACAGACAGACAGATAGATTATTTAGTTTATAGTTTCATTCTGATGGCTGGTGAAACCCTATAGAAAAATGGGGTGTACAAACCTTTGCACACGTTTGTGTTTGCAGTTCTTCACATGTTCCCATGAAGCCTCAGCGGTCACTCCAGGTCAGAGAGTTTGTGTGCGTGGAAGGTGTGTGACTGTATACGATACGACAGAGACAACAATCATCTCCCTTAATGTCGATTCTGGCCAGAAGAAATCTCACTGTCATTACAGCCATGTGGGCTTGTTCTTGGCATGTGAGAGCTTTGTGTGTGTGTGTGTGTGTGTGTGTGTTGTCAGAAGAACTGTTATTTAGCGTGTAATAACAGACAGAGTTCAGATTACTGACTGCAGATTATTATTACAGTGTGTTGTCTGTCTCTAGGACACCGTAGGACTTTCAGGAAGAAGGCTAAAAATAATAAATAAAAAAATTTAAAAAATAAAAAAAATAATGAAAAAGGCGTCTTTATTAACTACTCTGAAATCCTGAAGTGTGAGATGTTTGTCCTGTCAGAGGTTTGCTTCCTGCTTCACTCCGAATGAGTCCCTGGGACCAAAAATGGGCTTGAAAAATATTTAAATCTTATACTTGATAAAGATAATGTAATAATGATAATTAAGGAAAAACATTACATAATAAATAAAATAAATAAATAAATAAATTAATAAATAAATAAATAAATAAATAAATAAATAAATAAATAAATAAATAAACTACAAGTGTGTTTTATTATCCTATATATTTTTTTTTTTACAAACAAGAAATTTGGCTTTCTTAAAAAAAAAAGAAAAAAAAAGAAAAAAAATTTGGTTCACGTCTAAACACCCTGCCTCCTCTATTTCATCACTTGCTCTGATTGGCTCCTGACAGCCTGACGAAGAAACAGCCTCTGTCTGTCCACTGTGCCTCTATCTGTCTGTCTGTCTGTCTGTCTCTTTCTCTCTATCTGTCTATCTCATATAATAAATAAATTATATAAATTAATCAACAAATAAATAAATAGCAAAATAAAAGCTTGTGTGTGAGCATGTGCGAGTGTGTGTGTGTGTATGCATCTTTCCCTCTCCCTCTCTCTCTCTCTCTCTCTCTCTCTCTCTCTCTCTGTCCACTTTCTGTCTATCTGCCTCTTTCTGTGACTATCTATCTATCTATCTATCTATCTATCTATCTATCTATCTATCTATCTATCTATCTATCTATCTGTCTGTCTGTCTGTCTGTCTGTCTGTCTCTCTCTCCCTCTCTCTCCCTCTCTCTCTCTCTCTCTCTCTCTCTCTCTCTGTCCAGTTTCTGTCTATCTGCCTCTTTCTGTGACTATCTATCTATCTATCTATCTATCTATCTATCTATCTATCTATCTATCTATCTATCTATCTATCTATCCATCTCTCTCTCTCTCGTGCCCCTCTCTATTACTCTTTCTACCTTTTCTAACTTTCTCTCTCTCTTTCGCTGTCTCCCTTCCAGTCTCTCTCTTTGTCTTTATCTATGTCTTTTCTTGCTCTCTCTCTTGTTCCCTCCTGTATCTGTCTCTCTGTCTCTGTCATTTTTACTCTGTCTGTCTCTCCATCTGTTTATTTCATTCTGCCTCTCCATCTCTCTCTGTGTGTCTCTGAAATCTGTTTGTCTCTGTCTGTCTGTGTCTCTATCTGTCCTTGCCTTTTGTCTGTCTCTTTGTCTCCCTTTGTTGCTCTTTCTCTCTCTCTCTCTCTCTCTCTCTCTCTCTCTCTTTCGGTTTAGTTTCCGCTTGCTGGTCTCAGCTGTTTGATGGAGATAAGATCTCAGAGCCGGTGCACTTCCTTTTCTCCTAACCAGCTTTCACACAGAGACAGAGAAAAAGTTCCAGCTGCTTACGGTTGGTGGCCAGCGGCTCTTCTCAAACCAGGAGCCCAATATGGAGGAGGAAGGAGGAGGAGGAAGGAGGGGATGGAGGGGAGAAGAGAAGTAGAAACGAGAGAAATGAAAGGAGAAGAGAAGGGCCTGGTGGAAGCTAGATGAGAGACAGGACACATGTGTGTACAAGACTAGTGTGTGTGTGTGTGTGTTTGTAGACCTGTTAGGGCAGATGAGATATTAACTGTAACCTTTCTTTTTTGCCATGTTTTGACTAGGTGTCTCCTTCCTGTCTGTCTCTCTCTCTGTCTGTCTCTCTCTCTCTCTCTCTCTCTCTTGTTCTTCTTTGATATCTCTACCTATTTATTAATTATTGTCTCTCACCCTTTTCTCTTTCTGTCACTCTTGTTAAAATCTCAGTTTTATTTGTTTGCCGTCGTAAATAAACATGCGCTTCTACACACAGGTCCTAAAGAAGCTGAGGAAGTGAATTCGTTCTGCAACTTTAGTGTGACTTTTCTGTAGAAACTCCTCAGATCGTCCTGATTCACACGGATAAAGCGGAACATATAGATATCTATCACTCTATCACATAGTAAATACTTCACATCTATTAAGACTAACATTTTCTATAATGATTTTATAATTTATGCAAATTTCTGCATTTGCTTCTACACACAGTTGCTGTTCTTCATCCTGCAGATGCTGAAGGAATCTTCATCCACACTTTTAGGTACAAACATCTCCCATAATACTTTGCTGTCCCTGTTTCTGAATCAGTTCAGAACACCACACTCTCTCTCTGTCTCTCTCTCTGTCTGTCTGTCTGTCTGTCTCTCTCTCTCTCTCTCTCTCTCTCTCTATATATATATATATATATATATATATATATGTCTCTGTCTGTGTATGTTTCTGTCTTTCCTACTATCTGTATGTTTTTCTCGCTCTCTGTCCCCCTCTTTATCGGTCTCTCTGTCTGTTTCTGTCTTTCCTACTATCTCTCTCTCTCTCTCTCTCTCTCTCTCTCTCACACACACACACACACACACACACACTGCAGAATAAATCTCCATCCACACTTTTAGGGAGAAATGCTTGTTTGACTGAAAGCTCTCTCTCTCTCTCTCTGTCTGTTTCTGTTTCTCCTTCTATCTCTGTCTCTCTCTCTCTCTTTCTCTGTGTGTCTCTGTCTGTGTCTGTTTCTGTCTCTCCTTTTATGTCTATGCCTTACTGTCTCTCTGTCTGTCTGTTTGTCTGTCTCTCTCTCTCTCTCTCTCTCTCTCTCTCTCCACTTTCTGTTTCTTTCTCAATCTGTCTCTATCTCTCTTTGTGTCTCTCTCTTCCTCTTTGTCACTCTTTCTACCTTTTTCTCTCTTTCTCTGTCTCTCTTTCAGTCTCTTTTTTGTCTCTGTGTGTACCCCTCTTACTCTCTCTCTCTCTCTTGCACTCTTCTGTAAATGTTTCTCTATCACTTATAGTAAATACAAATGCAAAATTAGTACCTGCCCCTCTGCCGCATTCATTTCTACACACAGTCTTCATGCTGCAGATGCTGAACGAATCTTCATCCACACTTTTAGGTAGAAAAGTGTTTTTGCATTTTTCTGACCGAAAAGCAGAGTTGATGTGTCCATGTAATAATACTGTTATAATGATAAGAAAAATACATTATATAATGATAAAATAATGCAGAATCTGTCTATTGTATCAGACAAAACCAAACCAATTTAGGTCTCAAACACCACTCCCACACACACACACACACACACTCTCTCTCTCTCTCACACACACACACACGCACACACACAGCTCTGTAGGCCACCCTGTATAATGTTTGCATTTGCAGCAGTGGTTTACCAGCCACTGAGTCGACAGGTTTCAATTTGATGTCAAGACTAGCTCAGTTTCCTCTGTGGGGAGCCAATAACAATGGCAAAACGCTGGAATTTTTCCTTGTTTTTTCCTCCATTGCTCAAATCTATTTTGTCAGCAGACTCTACCTTTCCTTCGTGGTGGGCATTTAGGCAACCTGTAATTTATTTTTATTTTATTTCTCACGAATGTGAAAGACGTTTTTTGCCTAATCCTTTGTGGCAGTATCCAAATCCCATCCGAAAACATTTGGCATTTTAAAGAGTTGATCAGTAACCTGACTATAAAAGAATTAACCTCACACACACACACACAGTAAGGCTTTGGTTTAAAGTCTGGTGTGATTAGTGCCACTTTTAAGGAGTTAATGTTCAGACTTTGGACCTTCTTGTTGTTATATAAATGGAGTATAAAGTGCACAGGAATAATCAGGCATGCTTTTGGTACCGAATTAGATCTTTATCTGGTTATGTAAGAGCGAGTGGCGTGGCATGGCATGCCGTGGCGAGAACAGCGTGGCCTGAGGAGAAAGGGGAGTGTGTACAGGTAGATATTAACTTTATCTGAACTATTCAGCACACAAAGGCCAGGATAAGCAGCTAACCTGAATGAAAGGTGACAGCAGTTCTCTTTTAATGCTCAGCCATTAGTGAGCAATCAATGGCTATTAATAAGGCGTCAATTTCAAGGCGCCTCACGTTAACCCTGCAGAGCCCTCCCTGGGGCCGCTCCTAACCTCCCAGGCCACAGATACTGTTATAAAACATTATTTGATTAAACATGTGTCTGCTTTTTATAGCCCATCTGGTCCCAGTTCAGGTTTTTGGGCCTTGTCGATGATCCGGGTCACGGCACCAATAATATATAAAAGATGGATGGAAATAGGAGAAGTATAAATGATGTCTCAGTCACTGGCATGATTGGAGTGGAAGCATAAGGAGGGTCAGAGATGTAGAGAAGATCTAGGAAGCTGGCGAGGTCAGTTAAACAAACGCTTCCGTCTTAGGTTTTTTCATCTCATTGCTTTATTAATGACACAAGACTATAATTTGCATAAACACATAGAAAAAGGAAAAAAAAGTAGAGTCTCTGGACATTTTAATGCTTTAGTGTGTCGACATCCAGACTGCAGGCAACCAGCTGAACATCAAAGCTGTACTCTATACAAACAAACTGATACACAGTGAAACCTCTGGGAATTTCATTCGTTCTGGAGGCGACTTCCTAATGTAAATGGAGATAATCCGTTCCAGCCGCCCAAAAATATGAGCAATATTCCCAATATAAAGCGTATGTAAACTGTACAGCTGCTTACAAAGAACTGAACCAAGCCAAGCATTCCATGTCAAGGCTCCTCACAGGAAGTCGTGTCACCAAGCTTGGGCTAAAAATAGAATCACCTAGCATTGAAGGCAACGGTGGTATCGTGGGTTGACTCTTTCCTAACAGCTTTCACTGACTGAAAAAAAATTCCTTAAAAAATTCGTAAACTCACTTCGGTTGTCTTTCCACTGATGCTAACAAGTTTTGAGTGGCTCCTGGACGTACGCACGACTTAGCCGGCATTTCCGACAATGTTCCACTGTTATAACAGCAACACATAATGATTCAAATGTACATTTTAAAGCTAATATATTTACATGATCTGGCAGAGAATAAATCCAATTCTAATCAAATCTTTCTTTATTCTGTTCCAGGTTGTAAACCAGAGCAAAGTACACTTGAGGTCATGAGACAGCTCCTCAGCAGAGGGATCATAGAAAAGTTAACAAGAGTTTGGCTTGTTAATTGAGGCCTTGTTCACTCAGTGGCGATGTTTTTATTGCAGGCGGTCCAACGGCACGTTATTAAGAGCTACAACAAGTGTGGCCTCTCGCTCAGGAACCGTGTGAGTGTGAGTGAGCTCACACGATGAAACCGGCCTATCCTGTTAGATTAGATATAGAGAGAAGAAGATTAGATTAGATTTAAAAAATAGAGTAAGGAGATATCGTGATCGGTGTCAGGGCTTGGGTTTATTGGATGTGAGAGCAGGCCACACCTCTGGTTGAAAAAATGACAACCTTGTAAAAACTGAAATTGGAGTCGCCAGATTGGATTAACGGTCAAAGCTTTTCCAATCGAGACCTGCTAACTACACACGGAAAAAAAATCTGATTGATCAGCATGAGGCCATGTGTCTCTTGACCAATAGGGTTGAAGAAAGTCCTGTTCGTGAGACACAACCGGTCAAGCCTGAGAGACGTGGATTCAAGATCAAAGTCTTCAAAAAAAATTAAGACTAAGGTCAAATCTAAAAACAAATCTAAATAACTACAACAGCTCATGTAATGAATGCATACTAGAGCTGCTTATGCATATTGCAAATATCATTAATATCTCATTAAAAATAGAAATAATTAGGAATTCCATTGTTGACCAGTTAATAAAAAGTTCATAAAATAATTTCATATATTCGGACAGGACAGAGGATCTGCTACAGTGACCGTGGTTTGTGTTTAAAAAAAACTTTTTTATATAATTTGCTGAATTATAGGTATTTTTCCCCAAAAAATTTTAATGAGGTTTGATAGATAGATAGATAGATAGATAGATAGATAGATAGATAGATAGATAGATAGATAGATAGATAGATAGATAGATAGATAGATAGATATGTAAAAGTGCATGAAAGTCAGTGGGATCCAGTGTAAATATTTCACTCTGAGCTCTGACATGACCAGGCTGAGTGTGTAGAGTGTGTTGAGTGTGTAGAGTGTGTAGAGTGTGTTGAGTGTGTAGAGTGTTGAGTGTGTAGAGTGTGTAGAGTGTGTTGAGTGTGTAGAGTGTTGAGTGTGTTGAGTGTGTAGAGTGTGTTGAGTGTGTAGAGTGTTGAGTGTTGAGTGTGTTGAGTGTGTAGAGTGTTGAGTGTGTTGAGTGTGTAGAGTGTTGAGTGTTGAGTGTTGAGTGTCTAGAGTGTTGAGTGTGTAGAGTGTGTAGAGTGTTGAGTGTGTAGAGTGTGTTGAGTGTGTAGAGTGTGTAGAGTGTGTTGAGTGTGTAGAGTGTGTTGAGTGTGTAGAGTGTTGAGTGTTGAGTGTGTTGAGTGTGTAGAGTGTTGAGTGTGTTGAGTGTGTAGAGTGTTGAGTGTTGAGTGTTGAGTGTCTAGAGTGTTGAGTGTGTAGAGTGTGTAGAGTGTTGAGTGTGTAGAGTGTGTTGAGTGTTGAGTGTGTTGAGTGTGTAGAGTGTTGAGTGTGTAGAGTGTGTAGAGTGTGTAGAGTGTGTTGAGTGTGTAGAGTGTAGACTGTGTAGAGTGTTGAGTGTGTTGAGTGTGTTGAGTGTTGAGTGTGTAGAGTGTGTTGAGTGTTGAGTGTGTAGAGTGTTGAGTGTGTTGAGTGTGTAGAGTGTTGAGTGTTGAGTGTGTTGAGTGTTGAGTGTGTAGAGTGTTGAGTGTGTAGAGTGTGTTGAGTGTTGAGTGTGTAGAGTGTTGAGTGTGTAGAGTGTTGAGTGTGTAGAGTGTGTAGAGTGTTGAGTGTGTTGAGTGTTGAGTGTGTTGAGTGTGTAGAGTGTTGAGTGTGTTGAGTGTGTTGAGTGTTGAGTGTGTAGAGTGTGTTGAGTGTTGAGTGTGTTGAGTGTTTAGAGTGTTGAGTGTGTAGAGTGTGTAGAGTGTTGAGTGTGTAGAGTGTGTAGAGTGTTGAGTGTGTTGAGTGTGTTGAGTGTTGAGTGTGTTGAGTGTGTAGAGTGTTGAGTGTGTAGAGTGTGTAGAGTGTTGAGTGTGTTGAGTGTGTTGAGTGTGTAGAGTGTTGAGTGTGTAGAGTGTTGAGTGTGTAGAGTGTTGAGTGTGTTGAGTGTGTTGAGTGTTGGGTGTGTTGAGTGTGTAGAGTGTTGAGTGTGTTGAGTGTGTAGAGTGTGTAGAGTGTGTTGAGAGTTGAGTGTGTTGAGTGTGTAGAGTGTTGAGTGTGTAGAGTGTGTTGAGAGTTGAGTGTGTTGAGTGTGTAGAGTGTTGAGTGTGTTGAGTGTTGAGTGTGTTGAGTGTGTAGAGTGTTGAGTGTTGAGTGTGTAGAGTGTTGAGTGTGTAGAGTGTTGAGTGTGTAGAGTGTGTTGAGTGTTGAGTGTGTAGAGTGTTGAGTGTGTAGAGTGTTGAGTGTGTTGAGTGTGTAGAGTGTTGAGTGAGTTGAGTGTTGAGTGTGTTGAGTGTGTAGAGTGTTGAGTGTGTAGAGTGTGTAGAGTGTTGAGTGTTGAGTGTGTAGAGTGTGTAGAGTGTTGAGTGTGTTGAGTGTGTAGAGTGTTGAGTGTGTAGAGTGTGTAGAGTGTTGAGTGTGTAGAGTGTGTAGAGTGTTGAGTGTGTTGAGTGTGTAGAGTGTGTTGAGTGTGTTGAGTGTTGAGTGTGTTGAGTGTGTTGAGTGTGTAGAGTGTTGAGTGTGTAGAGTGTGTAGAGTGTTGAGTGTGTTCAGTGTGTAGAGTGTGTTGAGTGTTGAGTGTGTTGAGTGTGTAGAGTGTTGAGTGTGTAGAGTGTAGAGTGTGTAGAGTGTTGAGTGTGTTGAGTGTGTTGAGTGTTGAGTGTGTTGAGTGTGTAGAGTGTTGAGTGTGTAGAGTGTTGAGTGTGTAGAGTGTGTAGAGTGTGTAGAGTGTTGAGTGTGTAGAGTGTGTAGAGTGTTGAGTGTGTAGAGTGTGTAGAGTGTAGAGTGTGTAGAGTGTTGAGTGTGTAGAGTGTGTAGAGTGTAGAGTGTGTAGAGTGTGTAGAGTGTTCAGTGTGTTGAGTGTGTAGAGTGTTGAGTGTGTTCAGTGTGTTGAGTGTGTAGAGTGTGTAGAGTGTGTAGAGTGTTGAGTGTGTAGAGTGTGTAGAGTGTTGAGTGTGTTCAGTGTGTTGAGTGTTGAGTGTGTTGAGTGTGTAGAGTGTTGAGTGTGTAGAGTGTGTAAAGTGTTGAGTGTGTAGAGTGTGTAGAGTGTAGAGTGTGTAGAGTGTAGAGTGTGTAGAGTGTTGAGTGTGTTGAGTGTTGAGTGTGTAGAGTGTTGAGTGTGTAGAGTGTGTTGAGTGTTGAGTGTGTTGAGTGTGTAGAGTGTTGAGTGTGTAGAGTGTGTAGAGTGTTGAGTGTGTAGAGTGTGTAGAGTGTTGAGTGTGTAGAGTGTGTAGAGTGTTGAGTGTGTAGAGTGTGTAGAGTGTTGAGTGTGTAGAGTGTGTAGAGTGTGTAGAGTGTTGAGTGTGTTGAGTGTTGAGTGTGTAGAGTGTTGAGTGTGTTGAGTGTGTTGAGTGTGTTGAGTGTGTATAGTGTAGAGTGTGTTGAGTGTGTAGAGTGTTGATTGTGTAGAGTGTGTTGAGTGTTGAGTGTGTAGAGTGTTGAGTGTGTTGAGTGTGTTGAGTGTGTAGAGTGTTGAGTGTGTAGAATGTGTAGAGTGTTGAGTGTGTAGAGTGTGTAGAGTGTGTAGAGTGTGTAGAGTGTTGAGTGTGTAGAGTGTGTAGAGTGTGTAGTGTGTTGAGTGTTGAGTGTGTAGAGTGTTGAGTGTGTTGAGTGTGTATAGTGTTGAGTGTGTTGAGTGTGTAGAGTGTTGATTGTGTAGAGTGTGTTGAGTGTTGAGTGTGTAGAGTGTTGAGTGTGTTGAGTGTGTTGAGTGTGTTGAGTGTTGAGTGTGTTGAATTTGTAGAGTGTGTAAAGTGTTGAGTGTGTAGAGTGTGTAGAGTGTTGAGTGTGTAGAGTGTTGAGTGTGTAGAGTGTGTAGAGTGTTGAGTGTGTTGAGTGTGTTGAGTGTTGAGTGTGTTGAGTGTGTTGAGTGTGTAGAGTGTTGAGTGTGTTGAGTGTGTTGAGTGTGTTGAGTGTGTTGAGTGTGTATAGTGTTGAGTGTGTTGAGTGTGTAGAGTGTTGATTGTGTAGAGTGTGTTGAGTGTTGAGTGTGTAGAGTGTTGAGTGTGTTGAGTGTGTTGAGTGTGTAGAGTGTTGAGTGTGTAGAATGTGTAGAGTGTTGAGTGTGTAGAGTGTGTAGAGTGTTGAGTGTGTAGAGTGTGTAGAGTGTTGAGTGTGTAGAGTGTGTAGAGTGTGTAGAGTGTGTAGTGTGTTGAGTGTTGAGTGTGTAGAGTGTGTAGAGTGTTGAGTGTGTTGAGTGTTGAGTGTGTTGAGTGTGTAGAGTGTTGAGTGTTGAGTGTGTAGAGTGTGTAGAGTGTTGAGTGTGTTGAGTGTTGAGTGTGTTGAGTGTGTAGAGTGTGTAGAGTGTTGAGTGTGTAGAGTGTGTTGAGTGTTGAGTGTGTAGAGTGTGTAGAGTGTAGAGTGTGTAGAGTGTTGAGTGTGTAGAGTGTTGAGTGTGTTGAGTGTGTTGAGTGTTGAGTGTGTTGAGTGTGTAGAGTGTGTAGAGTGTTGAGTGTGTAGAGTGTGTAGAGTGTTGAGTGTGTTGAGTGTGTAGAGTGTTGAGTTTGTTGAGTGTGTAGAGTGTGTAGAGTGTTGAGTGTGTAGAGTGTTGAGTGTTGAGTGTGTTGAGTGTGTTGAGTGTGTAGAGTGTGTAGAGTGTTGAGTGTGTAGAGTGTTGAGTGTGTTGAGTGTTGAGTGTGTAGAGTGTGTTGAGTGTTGAGTGTGTTGTGTGTGTAGAGTGTTGAGTGTGTAGAGTGTAGAGTGTAGAGTGTGTAGAGTGTTGAGTGTGTAGAGTGTGTAGAGTGTTGAGTGTGTAGAGTGTGTAGAGTGTTGAGTGTGTAGAGTGTGTAGAGTGTTGAGTGTGTAGAGTGTGTAGAGTGTTGAGTGTGTTGAGTGTTGAGTGTTGAGTGTGTTGAGTGTGTAGAGTGTGTAGAGTGTTGAGTGTGTAGAGTGTGTAAAGTGTTGAGTGTGTAGAGTGTGTAGAGTGTGTAGAGTGTAGAGTGTGTAGAGTGTAGAGTGTGTAGAGTGTTGAGTGTGTTGAGTGTGTAGAGTGTGTAGAGTGTTGAGTGTGTAGAGTGTGTAGAGTGTGTAGAGTGTTGAGTGTGTAGAGTGTGTTGAGTGTTGAGTGTGTTGAGTGTGTAGAGTGTTGAGTGTGTAGAGTGTGTAGAGTGTGTAGAGTGTTGAGTGTGTAGAGTGTGTAGAGTGTTGAGTGTGTAGAGTGTGTAGAGTGTGTAGAGTGTTGAGTGTGTAGAGTGTGTAGAGTGTTGAGTGTGTAGAGTGTTGAGTGTGTAGAGTGTGTAGAGTGTGTAGAGTGTTGAGTGTGTAGAGTGTGTAGAGTGTTGAGTGTGTAGAGTGTGTAGAGTGTTGAGTGTGTAGAGTGTGTAGAGTGTTGAGTGTGTAGAGTGTGTAGAGTGTTCAGTGTGTAGAGTGTGTAGAGTGTTGAGTGTGTAGAGTGTTCAGTGTGTAGAGTGTGTAGAGTATGTAGAGTGTGTAGAGTGTTGAGTGTGTAGAGTGTGTAGAGTGTTCAGTGTGTAGAGTGTGTAGAGTGTTCAGTGTGTAGAGTGTGTAGAGTGTTGAGTGTGTAGAGTGTTCAGTGTGTAGAGTGTGTAGAGTGTGTAGAGTGTGTAGAGTGTTGAGTGTGTAGAGTGTGTAGAGTGTTCAGTGTGTAGAGTGTGTAGAGTGTTGAGTGTGTAGAGTGTTCAGTGTGTAGAGTGTGTAGAGTGTTGAGTGTGTAGAGTGTTGAGTGTGTAGAGTGTGTAGAGTGTTGAGTGTGTAGAGTGTGTAGAGTGTGTAGAGTGTTGAGTGTGTAGAGTGTGTAGAGTGTTGAGTGTGTAGAGTGTGTAGAGTGTTGAGTGTGTAGAGTGTGTAGAGTGTTGAGTGTGTAGAGTGTGTAGAGTGTTGAGTGTGTAGAGTGTGTAGAGTGTTGAGTGTGTAGAGTGTGTAGAGTGTTGAGTGTGTAGAGTGTGTAGAGTGTTGAGTGTGTAGAGTGTTGAGTGTGTAGAGTGTGTAGAGTGTTGAGTGTGTAGAGTGTGTAGAGTGTTGAGTGTGTAGAGTGTGTAGAGTGTGTAGAGTGTGTAGAGTGTTGAGTGTGTAGAGTGTGTAGTGTTGAGTGTTGAGTGTTGAGTGTGTAGAGTGTTCAGTGTGTAGAGTGTGTAGAGTGTTCAGTGTGTAGAGTGTGTAGAGTGTTGAGTGTGTAGAGTGTGTAGAGTGTGTAGAGTGTGTAGAGTGTTGAGTGTGTAGAGTGTGTAGAGTGTTGAGTGTGTAGAGTGTGTAGAGTGTTGAGTGTGTAGAGTGTGTAGAGTGTGTAGAGTGTAGAGTGTGTAGAGTGTTGAGTGTTGAGTGTAGAGTGTTGAGTGTGTTGAGTGTGTAGAGTGTTGAGTGTGTAGAGTGTTGAGTGTGTAGAGTGTGTAGAGTGTAGAGTGTAGAGTGTTGAGTGTGTAGAGTGTGTTGAGTGTTGAGTGTGTAGAGTGTTGAGTTTGTAGAGTGTGTAGAGTGTTGAGTGTGTAGAGTGTGTAGAGTGTTGAGTGTGTAGAGTGTGTAGAGTGTTGAGTGTGTAGAGTGTGTAGAGTGTTGAGTGTGTAGAGTGTGTAGAGTGTTGAGTGTGTAGAGTGTTGAGTGTGTAGAGTGTGTAGAGTGTGTAGAGTGTGTAGAGTGTTGAGTGTGTAGAGTGTGTAGAGTGTGTAGAGTGTTGAGTGTGTAGAGTGTGTAGAGTGTTGAGTGTGTAGAGTGTGTAGAGTGTTGAGTGTGTAGAGTGTTGAGTGTGTAGAGTGTGTAGAGTGTTGAGTGTGTAGAGTGTTGAGTGTGTAGAGTGTGTAGAGTGTTGAGTGTGTAGAGTGTGTAGAGTGTGTAGAGTGTGTAGAGTGTTGAGTGTGTAGAGTGTTCAGTGTGTAGAGTGTTGAGTGTGTAGAGTGTGTAGAGTGTTGAGTGTGTAGAGTGTTGAGTGTGTAGAGTGTGTAGAGTGTTCAGTGTGTAGAGTGTGTAGAGTGTTGAGTGTGTAGAGTGTGTAGAGTGTTGAGTGTGTAGAGTGTGTAGAGTGTTCAGTGTGTAGAGTGTGTAGAGTGTTGAGTGTGTAGAGTGTGTAGAGTGTTGAGTGTGTAGAGTGTGTAGAGTGTTCAGTGTGTAGAGTGTGTAGAGTGTTGAGTGTGTAGAGTGTGTAGAGTGTTGAGTGTGTAGAGTGTGTAGAGTGTTCAGTGTGTAGAGTGTGTAGAGTGTTGAGTGTGTAGAGTGTTCAGTGTGTAGAGTGTTGAGTGTGTAGAGTGTGTAGAGTGTTCAGTGTGTAGAGTGTGTAGAGTGTTGAGTGTGTAGAGTGTGTAGAGTGTTGAGTGTGTAGAGTGTGTAGAGTGTTCAGTGTGTAGAGTGTGTAGAGTGTTGAGTGTGTAGAGTGTTCAGTGTGTAGAGTGTTCAGTGTGTAGAGTGTGTAGAGTGTTGAGTGTGTAGAGTGTTGAGTGTGTAGAGTGTGTAGAGTGTTGAGTGTGTAGAGTGTTGAGTGTGTAGAGTTATATGAAATTCTTCTGGTCTGCTCTGCAGTACCTCCTCTTCCTCTTCCTCCTCTTCCTCCTCCTCCTCTTCCTCCTCCTCCTCCTCCTCCTCCTCCTCCTGTCAGTGGTTTGTTAAGACCTGTAAATTTATTAGATGAGATTTTCACATTTTGTTTTCTGTTGAATTCATGAAGCGTCAGTCACACGTTCAGAACGGAGTAGCCGCAGCTTCCCTTCCTGTGTTTGCCCGCTATCTAACAGGAAGCTCGAGAGATCTACAGACTCGAGCTGCACGAGGAGGCTGCTCAGTTGATCGGTAAGGCATGTAGAGCTGACCTGGGATCAGTCTGAAATGGACGTCTCACCGGGGTATTTCCCATGTGGGTTTGATTCTAATAACCGCAGCCTGTACTTTATTACTTAACTGAGCTCCGATTCAGACTTCAAGACGCTTTCAATTTTGAGAAGAACCGCTGATTATTTCTGTTTACTTTTCATTTGGAGAATTAGTCAGAAGTCATAAAATAAATACGAACAACTCGATGAGATTTAAAGGCCATGAGTACAGACGGGTTTAGTAATAATAATAATAATTATAATTAGCCTTTATTAGTATCTTGTTGTTGATAGATAGATAGACAGATAGATAGATGCATGGATGGATGGATGGATGGATGGATGGATGGATGGATAGATAGATAGATAGATAGATGGATGGATGGATGGATGGATGGATGGATGGATGGATGGATAGATAGATAGATAGATAGATAGATAGATAGATAGATAGACAAATAAACAAATGAATAAATGAACAGATAAAACAAACATACAAATAAACAAACAAATTAGATAGACAGACAATGAATGAATGAATGAATGAATGAATGAATGAATGAACAGATAGATAGATAGATAGATAGATAGATAGATAGATAGATAGATAGATAGATAGATAGATAGACAGACAGACAGACAGACAGACAGATAGATAGATAGATATTCTCTACCATCTACACAGCTTATAATGCTGCATATGTTCATAATTCATCATAACTCTATGTACTCTGGAGCTCTGACTGGAATTTTGGGGCTTCCTGAAAATTCACAATTCACAATTTTTAGCTTCTGTTCAATTGAGCTATAAAGTGAGAAAAATCCATGGACACAAAAACAAAGAAAATTCGTAACACTTACTATAGAGGTCATATACATGCATATTAACCAATAATACATTCATGACATGGCATAACAAGTTTATATCATGTTCTTCATGAAAACTAATTACATTGCACTTTACAGCATGGTTTATGACTTTGATATTTGAATTATGAACTGTCACGTTCATATGCTAAGCTTGTACACTCTTATAAGCAGTTATAAGCATTGTTTAAAGCTTATGCTCTTTTTCCTTTGTATTGGTGTTTCTGCTTGAACATGTTAATGAACTGAATGGATATATAGAATGTACATCATATTGTATTGAGTGGAGGATATAGACAGACGTATGACTTTATAACTGATTTATAATGCCTTATAAATGTATATATGTTTAGTAATAAAAAAAAATATTAAACCATCAATTTTTATTTTCTGATGAAAAACCCTAATGCAGTTCACAAGACTAGACAGAGAGAGAGAGAGAATAAAGAGAGGTTTGTGGAGGGAAGCAGTTTATAAGCTGCTATAAATGTTCCACAACATCAAATGTATCTATATATAGATATATGGATAAAATATTTTATTTTTTAATAAGTAAAGGACTGTAATCGTACATCACTGTGGAGTAAAAGGAATAAAATAAAAATAAAATCAGCTTCAGGGTGTAACAGTAACTCCACTTCATCTCATCATGCCATTGCTGATTAATGTC
>NC_080736.1:3590000-3592500 GCF_019097595.1 Hemibagrus wyckioides | reverse complement strand
TGCTGATGATAGGTTGTGGGTGCAGGCATTACTGGAATTCACCTCGATTGTCGTGGTCATGCAGCATTCTTTGGAGTCTCTCTCTCTCTCTCTCTCTCTCTCTGTGTGTGTGTGTGTGTGTGTGTGTGTGTGTGTGTGTGTGTGTAAGCGACACTCTACTTTACGCTGTTTACGCTCTGCAAGGGTTTCCAGGTTGACCGAAAATAGAGAAGGAAATCATAGAGACACTTAAAAGGCACCTAAATCTAAATAAAATGTAAAAATAAAAAGTGAATAAAATGTAAAAATAAAATATTTATTTATTATTTATTTATTTATTTATCAGATTTATTTATTTATCAGATATCAGATATCTTAAAACATTTATAACACTCATGTATAACTGATGTATAACAGATGCTCAGTGTATGTCTTTGTGTAAAACCATGAAACACACAAACAACAACAACTTGCTGTCATATATTTTAAAAACTTTTGGTGCCGTGACCCGAATCTAATTTTCATGCACCAGTGGTTGCAGTATGTCATAACGTCATAACGGTGCAAATGATTAAACTTTCACACACAACTCGAACTCTACCAGTCACACAAGTCCAACTAGATCTGAGCGCCCACAGTGTCATGATTAAACTTTCCTCATTAAATTCCTCCAGCATCGTCTCACACCATGTTTGGTCAAACCCTCTCTCTGCAATTTTCCACCGGAAGCAAGTAATTATCATCACCACAGGATGATGACACCACTGATCAGGTATTTTATCATGCTACTGTGCACAGCATCATGGGTAATGACATATTGTTTTAGAAGAGAGAAGATTTTAGCACATGATGCAAGTTTCTTCATTAATTGTAATTTGTTCATGATTAATTCATGATTAGGAAAGGAACCTCAAGAATCATTCCAGGTTAATAATCTGCCATGATGTTCTCACGCTACGCAAGGTTGTTAGCACTACAGCTAGCTACATTCACTATGGTTGAAGTTAAAGATGAGCGCCCTGGACCTACCTCAGTAACTTTTACATTATTTACTGTCCGGTGTCACCCAAATGAGGATGAGGTTTTCTTCTGAGCCTGGTTCCTCTCAAGGTTTCTTCCTCATATCATCACAGGGAGTTTTTCCTCACCACCGTCACCTCAGGCTTCTCATTAGGGATAAAATAGTAACTAATCTTACAGCTTTATATATTTTTTAGCCGCTTTGAGACAACGTCCATTGTTAAAAGCGCTACACAAACAAATTGAATTGAATCAAATGGTTCAATATAATAAAGTAAGAGTAAATTTGACTTAGAAAGTAGATAATATTTAATAAATAAAGATTTCTCTCTCTCTCTCTCTCTCTCTCTCTCTCTCACACACACACACAGACACACACTCTCTCTTGTCTCTCACTCTCTCTCTCTCTCTCTCTCCATCCATCTTTACCCCACACACCCCATTCTTGCTGTCGCTAAAATAAATGAATAAAGATTTTTTAATTAAACTATTAAAACATTTATTTATTTATTTATTTATTTATTTATTTATTTATTTATTTATTTATTTATTTATTTATCCTGATTAATCCAAGACTATCCTCAGACTTAAACAGAACACTGAGACCATTTATAGACCTCAATCATTTCCTAACAAATTCCCAAATTCAGAGCAGATTAGAGATGATCCGGAACTGAAAATAGAGCAATCGGGTGTCCCACAGGGTTCCGTTGCAGGACCGTTGTTGTTCTAAATTCATCTACAGCCCCACAAGACAGCGCTGTCTTTGCATTCAGCCCAGAAAGATCTAGAATGAATTCAATTATAATTGTTCATTGGGATTTATAATTAGCACTTAATTACATACGTTATTAATTATTAAGTACATCATTTGTAGACTTTTTCTCGAATTCATAAAGACAATTATCTTTCGATGCAAGTCACTGTGACCTAAAGGGGAAAGAGCTCTAACAACAACAACAATGAAAATAAGAAGAAGAAGGAGAAGAAGAAAAAGAAGAAGGAGAAGAAAAAGAAGAAGAAGAAGAAGAAGAAGAAGCACTGTAATAATGCCGCATGATATACAGGAAGTGTGGAGGAGTGACATCACTATCCACCTCCTGCATTTATGAATCACAGGTGTGTGTGTGTGTGTGTGTGTGTGTGGAGGGTGTGTCTATATGTGGAGTATGGGTGTGTAAAGCATGACCTTTCTATTATGCATTCTTCTTATGAACTTTAATGAAAAGTCGGTATGAGGAAGGAAGTGACATCGAGATTCTGAAGTGAACGCTTGAGCGAAAAGATAATCCGATAGAGAGATGGTTTATTAAAGTAAAGGTGCACTTATTGCTCTGTGTGTGAGGGGGGGAGGGAGGGTGTGTGTGTGTATGTGTGTGTGTGTGTGTGAGTGTGTGTGTGTGTGTGTGTGTGTGAGAGAGAGAGAGAGAGAGAGAGAGAGAGATTATATGAGTGTGTGTGTGTGTGTCTGTGACTGAGTGTGTATGAGTGTGTGTGTGTG